>NC_092388.1:21522137-21825167 GCF_030028105.1 Mobula birostris
TCCTCCAGCAATTTGTGTGCGTTGCTTGGATTTCCAGCATCTGCGGATTTTCTCTTGTTTGTGTCAAATAAACAATCTGGTCAGCAATGCCCAGGGTGGTGAATCTATGGAATTTGTTGCCACGGGCAGCAGTGGAGGCCAAGTCATTGAGTGTATTTAAGGCAGAGATTGATCGGTATCTGAGTAGCCAGGGCATCAAAGGTTATGGTGAGAAGGCGGGGGAGTGGGACTAAATAGGAGAATGGATCAGCTCACGATTAAATGGTGGAGCAGACTCGATGGGCCGAATAGCCTACTTCTGCTCCTTTGTCTTATGGTCGGGCCAGAGAACCTGTATCCAGAGAGAGTGCAGATAATGGAAGTCTTGACCAACACACACAAAATGCTGGAGGAACTCAGCAGGTTGGTGCAGGACCCAGTATTGGATTAGAGCAGCCTTTCTCAAATTTTTGCCCCGGAGGAAACCCTGAGATAATTTCCAGGTCTCAGAGACCCCCTGCATAAAACTTATTATACCTGTAGCTCATGGTACATTAGTGTGATCAGTGAGTTTTAAATATGATAACCCAGAAATAATTGCCAATGCTCTTTTGAGTAGAGATTGAACCTTTAGCCAATCTCTCCTGAAAAAACAGGCACTTAATTTAGCTTTCCTTTCTTGAAATTATTCTCTTTCTTTCTCGTTCATAAATGTTAAAAACTCACAAGACAAACAATAAATCTCTGTTAAGTAACTGGCTTGAGCCAAAATTGGATTTAATTTTTCTAAAGTTAGGCTCCATAGATTTAATTTAAATAAAGGTTGTAAATTGATTTTAATTAATGCTATTTACAACATGAAAATTTATTGACAATCTTGAATAGTAAAGTTACTAAAAATCATAAGCCAAATCAATATGAATAAAAATATAGCCTAAGTCACAATTTTATACAGGACTTGGAAAAAAATATTTTTCTTACTAAGTGACATGATCAGGGTCAAGTATAAGCCTAGCATGTGAAACTTGTGCTTGTTTTTTGCTGCACAAATACTCAATTCTGGGTCAAACTTGACATAAGCACATGTGGATTTCACCTTCAACTGAACTGAGATGATTTCTATCCTTGCTCTTGATGCTTGTTAAACAAGAAAAAGCTTGCTCACGCATGTAATAAGTTGAAAACTGCAGCAAAATGTTCATTACTTTCCCATGCATGTCAGGATGTTCTTCTTTCACAGAAATTCAGAACTTGTCCAGGGGCAGGTCAGTAAATCTCTTCTTCAGTGCATGATCAGAGTGCAGCTCACAAGGTTATTCCTCTTCTCTCAAAGCCAAATCTCAGACTGACCAGAAGATTCAGAGAAAGAATCCCTCACACAGTCATACACTCGTGTTCAAAGGGAGGAAAAATACTATTCAATTTTGTTCTATAGTTCTTCCAGGCGGTTTGCAATAAGACTTGAGATTTTCTGATATTCTTCCTCACACTCAAGCCCAAGCAGCAGTAGAAACATTTCAAGATTTCTTTTTGCAACGTGATTTTTCCAAAGATTCAATTTCTTTGTAAATCCAAGAATCTTGTCACTTGGAGTCAAAACATTTTCTCCAGGGCTTTGCAGAGACTTGTTCAACTGGTTCATATGATAAAAAATGTCTTCTAAGTAGGCTAGTTTCTGCAGCAATTCTTCATCTTCAAAGCACTGAGCAAAATCTGGCCAGCGATTTTCTTGAAAGTACTCCTTTCAGCTCAAAAACCCTGTTGAGAACTCTTCCTCTGCTAAGCCACCGGATTTCTGTGAGATTGGTGTGCTCTTTGTTCAGGTTTTCACACAATTTTTTAAACATTCTCGAGTGAACTGGTCTTTGTTTAATAAAGTTAACGATTTTTGTAGCAACATCCAGAACCTTTTTCATTTCATTCCCAAGAGTTTTTGACACCAGAACCTCTCTGTGAAGAAAGCAATATGTTGTGACATTGTCAGGATTTTCTTTTTTTACAAGAGAAACGAAACCTCTCACAGAGCTGACCATTGATGGGGCAAGATCAGTACAGATGCCAACACAGTTCCTTCAACAAAGACCTTTTTTTTCCCAAATATGAAGACAAAACATTAAATATATCTTGGCCTTTGCTTGTTTCGGCAGCTCTTTGCAACAGAAAAAGTTTTCTTGAATTTCATCATCATTTAAAAATCTTACAAATGCTACAACATGACATTTATTGGTGAAATCTGTTGACTCATCAACCTGGATAGAGAAGCTGTTGTCTTTCAGTTTATCACACAAAAACTCTTCAGCATCATGTCACATGTCATCAATAAATCGACTGTTCAAGAGTGAAACTTTTTCAATTTCTTGTACTGCATCTTGTCCTAGCATTTTACTCACTATAATTTTACATGCTGGCATTACTAAGTTCTCACAAACTGTGAGATTTTTCCTTTTCTGGGTAATAAGTTCTGCTACTGAATAACTTGCTTCCTAAAACCTTTTACTGACTATGACTTTATTAACAAAAGCTTTACTCTGTTTGTCTTGAGACTCCAATTGCTGTTTAAAATAATCAGCACTTTAACGTGTCATATGACTGTGATTTGTACTGAAGTGTCTTTTCAATTTTGCTGGAGTTGTTGCTGCATCTGCAAGTTGTTTGCCACAGGCTAAGCACAATGGAATAGGGCAATTTGGATCAATTGTCTATGTAAGATGTATTGATGAATAGTTTTCATTGCGAAGATGGACTTTTTTGTGTCCGCTGTTGCACTGCTGTAGTGAAGTGACCCAACAGATTGTAATTCTTCATTGCTAACCTTATCAGAATTGTCCATAGTCCTAGACCTAGAACCTTCCTGTTCAAAAATCACCACATTGGACCGTCCTTAGAATGAAAGTTTCCTTTCAATTTTCTACTATACCGGCAGAGTTTGTTCGCTCCCATAAGTCAGTCAGCAGCACATAAGGGGAGGTTGGGGGAGATCATTTGGGAGAGAGAGCACTCATCCAAATAAGCACAAGGTCCTACTGCATGTTGCCACACTGGGCTGAGAGATCTCTAACGAGATCGCTGATGGGACTGCTCGGCCACTGCCCACCACCGTGAGTGCTAGCATCGTGCAAAGTTCGAAAAATATTTTTTAAAACATGATCTCTCATGGAGCTCTGGCTGAGAAACCCTGGATTAGAGTGTTTAATTGTTATTTTCTTTGCAGTTTAACAATTATTTACCTGCTAGCAGTTAGTATAACTACTTACATACTGTAAATGTAACTCTTTAATATATTTCCTAGGAGCCACGGTATATACAGTGCGAATAAAAAGTGTTCGCTCTCCTTGGAAGTTTTCATGTTTTATTGGTTTACAACATTGAATCACACTGGATTTAATTTGGCTTTTTTGACATTGATCACAGAAAAAGATGCCTTCATGTCAAAGTGAAAACAGATCGCTACAGAGTGATTTACATTAATTACAAATATAAAACACCCCCCCTTTAATACGACACACCAAACTATCACTGGTGCAGCCCATTGGTTTTAGAAGTCATACAATTAGTTAAATAGAAACATCGAGTCATCGTTTCCACGGATGCTGCCCGACCTGCTGAGTTCCTCCAGCGTGTTGTGAGTGTTGCTTCAACTCCAGCATCTGCAGAGTATTTTGTGTTTAGTTAAATAGAGATCTGTTTAGGGAGACCTGTGTGCATTCAAGGTGTTACAATTGATTGTAGTAAAAATACGCCTGTATCTGGAAGGCCCAACTCCCAACAGTATCCTGGCAAAAACTACACCATAACAACAAAAGGATATGCCAAGAAACTCCGTGAAAAGGTTATTGAAAAGCACGAGTCAGGAGATGGATAGAAGAAAATTTCCACGTCACTGAATATCTCTTGTCTCTTGGAGTACAGTTAACGGAAACAATATGGCATAGCTGTAAATCTGCCTGGAACAGGCTGTCCTCAAAAACTGCATGACCGTACAGGAGGGGACTAGTGAGGGAGGCCACCAAGAGAGCTGTAACAACTCTGGAGTGGTTATAAGCTTCAGTGGCTGAGATGGGAGAGACTACGCAGACAGCAACTGTTGCCAGGGTGCTTCAGCAGTCTCATTTTATGGAGAGTGGCAAAGAGAAAGCCACTGTTGAAAAGAATCATGAAATCTCCACTAGAGTTTGCCAGATGGCATGTGGGAAACTCTGAAGTCATCTGGAAAAAGGTATACTGCGTCCGGTGCTCCCAATGTGGCCTTTTATATATTGGCGAGACCCGACGCAGACTGGGAGACCACTTTGCTGAACATCTACGCTCTGTCCGCCAGAGAAAACAGGATCTCCCAGTGGCCACACATTTTAATTCCACATCCCACTCCCATTCTGACATGTCTATCCACGGCCTCCTCTACTGTAAAGATGAAGCCACACTCAGGTTGGAGGAACAACACCTTATATTCCGTCTGGGTAGTCTCCAACCTGATGGCATGAACATTGACTTCTCTAACTTCCGCTAATGCCCCACCTCCCCCTCGTACCCCATCTGTTACTTATTTTTATACACACATTCTTTCTCTCACTCTCCTTTTTCTCCCTCTGAATATACCCCTTGCCCATCCTCTGGGTCCCCCCCCCCTTGTCTTTCTTCCTGGACCTCCTGTCCCATGATCCTCTCGTATCCCTTTTGCCTATCACCTGTCCAGCTCTTGGCTCCATCCCTCCCCCTCCTGTCTTCTCCTATCATTTTGGATCTCCCCCTCCCCCTCCAACTTTCAAATCCCTTACTCACTCTTCCTTCAGTTAGTCCTGACGAAGGGTCTCGGCCTGAAACATCGACTGCACCTCTTCCTAGAGATGCTGCCTGGCCTGCTGTGTTCACCAGCAACTTTTATGTGTGTTGCTTGAATTTCCAGCATCTGCAGAATTCCTGTTGTTTGGAAAAAGGTTCTATGGTCTGCTGAAACCAAAATTGAGCTTTTTGACCATCATACTAAACGCTCTGTTTGGCAGAAGCCAAACACCGCACATCATCAAAAACTCACCATCCCTACCATGAAGCATGGTGGTGGCTGCACCATGCTGTGGGGATTCTTCACTGCAGCAGGCTCTGGGAGGCTTGTGAATGTAGAGGGTAAAAGGAATGCAGCAAAATACAGGGAAATCTTGGAGGAAAACCAGTCCCAGTCTGCAAGAAAACTGCAACTTCGGAGAAGATCTTTTTCTTAGCAAAAAAATGACCCCAAGCATAAAGCCAAAACAATACAGGAATGGCTTAAAAACAACAAAATTAATATCCTGGAATGGCCAAGTCAGAGCCCACACCTCAATCCAATTGAGATTTGTGGTTGGACTTGAAAAGGGCTGTTCACTCATGATCCCCATGTAAGAGTTTGAGCAGTTTTGTAAAGAAGAATGGGGGAAAGTTGCAGTGTCCAGATGTGCAAAGCTGATAGAGACCTATCTACACAGACTCAAGGCTGTAATTGTTGCCAAAGGTGCATTACTAAGTACTGACTTGAAGGGGGTGAATACTTATGCAATCAAATATTTTGCCTTTTATGTTTGTAATTAATTTAGATCACTTTCTAGAGATCTGTTTTCACTTTGACACAAAAGAGTCCTTTTCTGTTGATCAGTGTTAAAAAAAACAAATTAAACCCACTGTGATTCAATGCTGTAAGACAATAAAACATGAAAACTTCCGGGTGGGTGGCTGGGGTGAATACTCTATATAGGCACTGTATATGCAATTTTTGAGCATGTCCCCTAGTAGTTGCAGTTCTTTGTCTTATTCTGAAAAGTGCTGGAAGCTTCTCTGGTGCTGCATTATTTGAATAGTGGCTATCTGATTGGTTGACCCTTATCTACGAATTTGAATAGAATGTTTCTTATCTATGAGTATAAAAAGAGCAGATCCTGTTACTATCCATTTTCAATTTTTGTTGTTCTATTAACGCTTAATAAAACAATCATGAAGCAACCTTGGACTTAAAACATCAGAACCAAACAGGGAACATCAACGAACGGAAATAAACAGTCAACACTTCAGGCCGAGATCTTTCATCTGGACTGGAAAGGAAGGGGGCAGAAATCAGAATGAAAGAGCAGGAGGAGAAGGAGGAGCAGGAGCTGGTAGGTGAGAGGTGAATCCAGGTGAGGGGGGGGAGGCAGGAGGGTTGGGGAGAAAGGGGATTTTGTGACAAGCTGGGAGTTGATGGATGGGAAAGCAAAGGGATGAAGATAGAATCTATGAAGAGAGGCCATTGGACCATGGAATAAAGGGAAGGAGGAGGGATAACAGAGGAGGAAGAAGAAGGTGATAAGCAGGGCTTGAGGGTGGGGGAGAGGAAGGAAAGAGCAACAGGGATAAGGGAAAACAGGGGAGGGGGAAGAAAGGAGTGGTTACTGGAAGTTGGAGGAAGTTCATCAATCACCTTCGTTTAGTCTGCCACAATAGCCAGGATCTCGCAGTGGCCAACCATTCTAATCCCACTTCCCATTCCCACACAGACATGTCTGTCCACAGTCTCCTGCATGGCCACACTAAAGCCAAACACAGACTGAAGGAGCATATTCTTCATATTCCATCTTGGTGGTCTCCAACCTAGCAGAAAGAATCTCTATTTCCTCAACTTCTGGTAACAACTACCCTACTCCCTTCACCTACCAGTTTGACATCTCTGTGACCCATAACCTTCCCATCACTTTCACCTTCCCCCCTCTGTTCCCTGTTTCCTTCCCTTTTATTCCATAGCCTATGGTTGCTCCTATCAGATTCATTCTTCAGCCTTTTGCTTTACCCACCTATCACCTTCTTACATTGTTCCCTTCACCCTCACCCTTCCCCTTCTCACCTGGATTCACCTATCACCCACCAGCTCCTTCCCTTTCTCTTACCCTTTTATTCTGGCTTTTGCCCTCTTCCCTTCCGGTCCGGAAGGAGGGTCTCAGCCCAAAATATTGACAGTCCATGTCCCTCCATATATGCTCCCCGACTCTCTGTGTTCCTTCAGCATTTTGTGCGTGTTGAGCATGTTTCTGTATGGTATAACTCTAGGAGACTAGGAACATGAATTCCCTATTGAGGGAGTAACTTCACCCAAAGGACTATCAGGTTTCAAGAAAGCTCTGTTTTTAGCCAATCCCTCAGAGGCAGCAAGTGCCACATCCCATGACAGAGAATGAGCATGGTTTATTCTGCATTTGTAAACATTGTCACACAACACAAGGATGAAGCAAAACAAAAACACCTTCCATTAAGTTCAAAGTAAATTTATTATCAAAGTATATAAATGTCACCACACACAACCCTGAGATTCATTTTCTTGCAGGCATACTCAATAGAATAATAGCCATAACAGAATTAATGAAAGTCCACATCAACTTGGGTGTTCAAACCAAAAGTATAGAGAAAACATTCATAACATAACATAGGAGGCACAAGTGACTGCAGATGCTAGAACATGGAGCAACATGATCTGCTTGAAAGACAGAGAGTGGTGATGTGGATGGGAGAAGGGGAGGGGTGCCACAGGACTCAGAGGTGACTGGTAGACTGAGGAGGGGTGTAAGATGACAGCAGGTACCAGGTAGGGGAGGTGAGCAGGGCTGGAGTTGACAGACTGTGGTGGGTGGAGGAACACAAAGGAAGAAAGGAAAAAGAGAGAGATGGAGTGGGAGTAGTGGGGAGGGTGTGAAGACAGAAGACGGTTGCTGGAGAGAAATAAGCAGGAACATCAGTGCTGGATTCTGATGAGTAAAGGAGGAGAGAATGCGAACAAATGGGGGAGAAAGGAAGGGGAAAAGGGTTGTGTGTAAAGTCGAAGGATGGAGAAGGAGGAAGGTGACATGACTTATCCGGGTTAAGCCGTGAAAAGCAGGTTTATTAGAGGAGATTTTACATCCCTCACTTTAACCAACAGCAGGTCATTTACACTCTGTTTAACTATGAAGTATAGTGTCTATTTCCAGTTGCCATGTCACAGGAAAAATATGATAGCATACTAGAGAAACTGTGGGGAGATTCACAAAGATGTTACTGAGAACTGGCCTCAAAAGCATCTTTGTCGAGCCTGAAGGCAAACACATGACAATTCAGGAACAACGTCTTCCCCTCTACCATAAGATTTCTGAATGGACATTGAACCCATGGACACTATCTCACTACTGCACCATTCATTTTATTAAAGTTTTATATACCCTATGTACCCTAATTTATGGTTTTTATTATTAATGCATTGCAATGTACTGCTGCCGCATAACAACAAATTCCACAACATAAGCCAGTGACATCGAACCTGATTCTGATCTGAAATTTTAGCTATGAGCAGGGATTGAGTGAGCTAAGTTTATCTACAGTGGAACAGAGGGCACTTAAGAGAGATTGAACTGATGCGTACAAAATCATGGCCAGCCTAAAAGGGTGGATAGGAAGGACTAGACTGAAGAACAAGTTAACTGGAAGCAGGAATGGCAAGGGGAAAACAAAAAAAAATGTTCTGCCATTTGCTTCTCAGAAATGGCAGAAATGCTTGTCAGATTTAAAAATTATGTATTTGGCTGAGCACACAATGTCCCAGATCCCACAAGGCTACAGCTGAAAATTTTGAGAGATTAGATTATACACCACATACAAAATGCTGGAGGAATTCAGCAAATCAGGCGGCATCTATGGAGGAGAATAAACAGTCAACAATTTGAGCCGGATTGTCCGGCACCTCTACTTCCTTAAAAGTTTGTGAAAATTTGGCATGATATCCGAAACTTTGACAAACTTCCTTAGATGTGTGGTGAAGAGTATATGGACTGGTATAGAAACACCAATGGCCTTGGACGGAAAATCCTACAAAATGTAGTGAATACAGCCCAGTCCATCACAGGTAAAGCCCTCCCCACCATTGAGTACACCTACATGGAACGCTGTCGCAGGAAAGCAGCATCCATCATCAAGGACTCCCACCATCCAGGACATGCTGTCTTCTCGCTGCTGCCACCAGGAAAAAGGTACAGGAGCCTTAGGACCCACACCACTAGGTTCAGGAACAGTTATTACCCCTCAACCAAAAGGATCTTGAACCACAGGGGATAACGTCACTCACCCCATCACTGAACTGTTTCCACAACTAATGCATTCACTTTCAAGGACTCTTCACCTCATGTTCTTGATATTCATTGTTTATTCATTGTTTATTTATTTATTTTTTCTCTTTCGTGTTTGCACAGTTTGCTGTCTTTTGTACATTTGTTGTTTGTCCGTCTTATTGGGAGTGGACTTTCATTGATTCTATTGTGTTTCTTGTACTTATTCTGAATACCCCCAGGAAAAGGAATCTCAGGGTTATATGGTGACAACAAATTCACTTTGATTCTTCATATGAACTGGAAAGGAAGGGGGCAGATGCCAGAATAAGAGGGTCGGTGAGGAGAAGCAGTACAAGCTGGCAGGTGACAGGTGTGACCAGTTAAGGAGGAGGGCGGATGGGTAGAAGAGGAGTGAATAAAGTAAGAAGCAGGGAGGGGATTGGTGGAAGAGATAAAGGGCTGAAGAAGGAGGAATCTAATAGGAGAGGACAGTGAACCACGGAGGAAAGGAAAGGAGGGGGAACCAGAAGGAGGCGATGGGCAGAAGAGAAGGGAAAGTGGGTAACCAGAATGAGAAATGGAAAAAGAGAGAAGGAGAGAGACAGAAATTACCAGAAGTTGAAGTAATTGATATTCATTGGATAGCTAGATGAGATAGCACTTTTACAACCAGCAAATACATAAATGGGGTGCAATAACTTCCTCCCGTGTGGCAAATGGCTAGATTCTGGGAAGATAACATTTTCACTCAAGTTAGCGCACAATAGAATACATTACTTATGATGAAAGTCACATGTTATGAATAGCTGCACGGTTGCTTCAGATTAAAAAGATGGAAGTTGTACCTCTCATGCATGTACTGTGCTCCCAGTAGTAACTGTATAAACCATTCAGTGATCTGGCTTTCAGGGAACATCTTACCAGCTTGCTTATGCTCCTCAATTTTACATCGTAGGTCTCTACCCTGAAACAAAAACGGTAAAGATAATGAGAGTTACACTACCAGCTCAAGTTAAGTAGCTCTGGTGTGCGACTGAAATTGAAAATTCCACAATAACTTACAATGTACCAAATTAAAGCAGTCTTCACAATATATAAATACAGATTGTCAATGCTATTCTAGTATCCAAACAACTTGCATTGTTAAGCTTATAAAAGGTTTTTAAACCATTTCCATTTATTTACATAAATAATTGCACTGTTACGTACCAGCAGCAATAGATCACAAATTGAGTCAGGTTTTAATGTTAAAAACCACTATTTTTATTAGTATCTACCCAAGATATAGAAAATTAAACAAAATAAACAGGAGTGTGTGTGTGGCTCCCAAACTGTCAAGGTTAGGAACAGTTCTTAAAGTCTTAAGATGACAAACTAGAAAGGTCCAGTAATCCACGGAATAAGTAGAGAAGAAACTTGTAAATCCACATTAAAATGTAGCGGGAAGGCGATCACGAAAAATTCCACAGGTTTCACACTGGGAAAACGAAGTAACAGTCACCGAAGATCTTAACCGTCGAGTCGTTCCGAAATCCACGTAGAAACATGGTGACAGTCACAGAATATCCCTTCGCACAAGTGATTACCACTTAACACACCCGAATCCAGGTAAGGGTTAACAAGAGTGGTCGCCACAGGATACTCCAACAAAAATCCAGTATGGATTATACAAAGTGACAGTCACACATCCAATGTGCATGGTGTGCCATTAATCAAACCAATCCTTTGGGCATGGGAAAGTATCAGACTTTACCCATTCTTAGCAAGCTGTTCCTGCCCACAGTCCAAAGCTTCCACTCTCTCTCTCTCTTTACTCTACTGGAAGTGCCAGCGGTCTGTCGCAGCTTGTTATACTGACGTCATAGCCCCACCTCATCTAGGCGTTTTAAAGTGACACCCACGGTAAACGAAACAGTGGTCACGTAACAGCACACGTACATTTTCCAATCTGCTGAGAAATTGCAACAATCAAAATGCCATTTTGTGATATTTTTGCAATGGAGTTGCTTACAAAATGGCGGAAAGGAAAAGCACACAGTTTTCTTCTCAATTTGGAGTGTGTGCCATGCACTGCGGAGCCTGTAGTTGGTCTCTGTGTAAAAGAAATGCATAACATGATGAAGGCATCCCCTTGTCTGGGGTAGTGGAGGACCAGCCCAGACTCACCTGAAGCACAGTTCTATTGGGAATGACAGAAAAGATAGATCCATAACTTTCTAGTAGGAACCTGAGGTGAGAAAGGCGGATGAGGGACATTTCTTTCATTTTACCAGTGTCTCTGCCGCAACAATAGCATAGCACCTGCCCTGCTTCTTTTTTCTCACTCCCACTTTCCTTTATCTCTACTTTTGCTCCTCCTGCACCATGGCATTTCCTGAACTGTGCAGGACAATTTCCATATGTTAAAGTAAAATTCAGGATCAGATTTAATATCTGTTTTAATATTAAAAACACTGAGGAAGTGCTCATGGGTTCATTGTCCACTCAGAAATTCAAATGTGGAGGGGAAGAAGCTGTTCATGAAACATTGAGTGTGCGGCTTCAGGCTCCTGTACCTCCTCCTTGATGGTAGCAATGACAAGACGGCCTGTTCTGGATGATGGAGGTCCTTAATGATGGACGTTGCCTTTTTGAGGCATTGCCTTTCGAAAGTGTCCTGGATGCTGGGGGGCTAGTGCCCATGATGGAGCTGACTGAGTTTACAACTTTCTGCAGCTTATTCAGATCCTTTGCAGTGGCCCCTCCATACCAGATGGTGGTGCAACCAGTTACCTTCGTAGAAATTTGCGAGTGTCATTGGTGACATACTAATTCTCCTCAAGCTCCTATGGAAATATAGCTGCTGTCATTCCGTCTTTGTAATTGCATCAATATGTTGGGCTCAGGATAGATCATCAGAGATGTTGACATCTAGGAAAGGGAAATAGTTAATGCTTGGTGTTATCAGAAGTCAAAGTTGGATAGGACTTGCTTGTAATGTCCAGGATAGGGTTCTATTAAAACTGCTGCAGTGCACTGGAGTTACAATGTGGTACCCTGAGCCAAATATCTACTAATTATTGAGGTGCTCCACCACTGGAAACAGTTTTCCTTTACTTAATCCATCTGAACCCTTTTATTTATTGAAACCTCACTGTAGACCTCTTGATGAAGGGTCTCAGCCTGAAACATCTGCTTTTTATTCCTCTCTAGTTCCTCCAGCAATTTGTGGGTTTTAATCTGGATTTCCAGCATCTGCCAAATCTCTTATGTTTATTAGAACTCCTTGTGATTAGAACTTCTTCACTGCTGTAAAGAAAAACATCATTTTCAACAATCTTTCTAAAATACAGTAATTCCCTAGGACCATTGCTGCATCTAATCCTTACACATCCACATCTACCTGTTCCCTATCACACAAGCTAAATTTGAAACTGAGTTCACCTTGGAAAATAGAGAAGTGGTCATCTACTTGAACACCTTGAGATCCACACTGAACAAGTACCGATGTATTCAGCTATCTGGAACCTAAGCTCTGGAATTTCAGTACTGAACTTCCCTAAATTCTCTTTCCTGTAAAATAATCCGTAGTACCTACATGACAAGCTTTTGGTCATCTGTCCTTGTACCCACCAATATGGTTTCATGTTCAATTTTGTTTTTATTGTAAAGTACCCTGGAAATGGAAGAGGATTAAGAGCTTCATGCCACACTCTCATCCCTCCATCTATATTGTTCTACTCACTCACATACTAGGGGTAATTTACAGTGGCCAACCAACTTAACTGCCCATCATTAAAATATGGAAGGATAAGTTTCCACATGGGCTTCTCAGGAGTCCAAATATGAACCAGTTGGGCCAAATGACCTGTACCTATACTGTAGACTTCAATGATTTTAAGAGAGAATTGTGCCATCAAATTAAACTTACAGCCAGAAAATTCATGACTGCCAGTACAAGCTACTCACTATCGGCTCAGCTACCCTGTATGACTTATCCTTTCCAATTTTCTCTTACTTAATAGCAGGAAAAGCATCAGTCAGTCACTCTTTCTTCCTGATCCTCCTGCCAGCAAATCAGAAGATTGCTCTGGATTCCTTCCACTTTTTAAAGACTTAACAGGATGGTAAGTTAATTGGCCACTACAGATTACTCCTAGTGTATAAATGAAACATAGAGGAACTTAGAAACATAGAAAACCTACAGCACAATGCAGGCGCTTCAGTCCACAATGCTGTGCCGTACATGTACTTACTTTAGAAATTACCTCAGGTTACCCATAGCTCACTATTCTTCTAAGCTCCATGTACCTATCCAGGAGTCTCTTAAAGGACCCTGTTGTATCCACCTCCACCACTGTCGCTGGCAGCCCATTCCACACACTCACCACTCTCTGCGTAAAAAACTTACCCCTGGCATCTCCTCTGCACCTACTTCCAAACACCTTAAAACTGTGCCCTCTCATGTTAGCCATTTCAGCTCTGGGAAAAACCTCTGACTATCCATAACGCCTCTCATCACCTTATACACCGCTATCAGGTCACTTCTCATCTTCTGTCGCTCCAAGGAGAAAAGGCCAAGTTCACTCAACTTATTCTCATAAGACATGCTGGCCAATCCAGGCAATATCCTTGTAAAACTCCTCTGCATTCTTTCTATGGTCTCCACGTTCTTCCTGTAGTGAGGTGACCAAAAATGAGCACAGTACTCCAAGTGGGGTCTGATCAGGGTCCTATATAGCTGTAACATTACCTCTCAGCTCTTGAACTCAATTCCACAGTTGATAAAGGCCAACACACCATATGCCTTCTTAACCACAGAGTCAACCTGTGCAGCAGCTTTGAGTGTCCTCTGGATTCGGACCCCAAGATCCCTCTGATCCTCCACACTGCCAAGAGTCTTACCATTAATACTATATCCTGCCATCATATTTGACCAACCAAAATGAACCACCTCTCACTTACCTGGGTTGGACTCCATCTGCCACTCCTCAGCCCAGTTTTGCATCCTATCGATGTCCCGCTGTAACCTCTGACAGTCCTCCACACTATCCACAACACCCCCAAGCTTTGTGTCATCAGCAAATTTACTAACTTACCCCTCCACTTCCTCATCCAGGTCATTTATAAAAATCACAAAGCAAAGTCCCCTTGGATCCCATGCCTCTTTACTTTCTCAATAAGACCTGCATGAGGTACCTAATCAAATGCCTTGCTGAAATCCATATACACTACATCTACTGCTCTACCTTCATCGATGTATTCAGTCACGTCCTCAAAAAATTCAATCAGGCTCATAAGGCACGACCTGCCCTTGACAAAGCCATGCTGACTATTCCTAATCATATTATGCCTCTCCAAGTGTTCATAAACCCTGCCTCTCAGGATCTTCTCCACGAGTGGAACAAACTAAAAGGAATTGATGAAAATGTAGTTAGAATAAAGTGGGATCAATGCAGGATCAGTCTAAATGGATGATCAGTGGACTCAGTGGGCTGTAGGCCCCTTTTCTGTGCTATGTCTCCCCCTGACTTTTAAATACACACAATGCATGATTCCGTAGGTACTGGATTTAGTTTTGCCTTCATGTTTTAACTGGCTACATCACTGTCTGGTACGGAGTGGGGGGGCGGGGTGCGATGGGAATGTGAGTTGTAAACTTAGTTGACTCCATCATGGGCGTTAGCCTCCGTAGTATCCAGGACATCTTCAAGGAGCGGTGCCTTAAAAGGCGGCGTCCATCACTGAGGCCCCATCACCCAGGTCATGCCCTGCTCTCATCAGGAAAGAGGTACAGAGGCCTAAAGGTACACACTCAGTGATTCAGGAATAGCTTCCTCCCCTCTGCCATCTGATTTCTGAATGGACATGAACACTTTTTTATTCTTATTTTTGCACTGCTTATTTAACTATATATACGTGTGTGTGTGTGTGTGTGTGTGTGTGCGTGTGTGTGAGATATACATAGAAACATAGAAACATAGAAAATAGGTGCAGGAGTAGGCCATTCGGCCCTTTGAGCCTGCACCGCCATTTATTATGATCATGGCTGATCATCCAACTCAGAACCCCGCCCCAGCCTTCCCTCCATACCCCCTGACCCCCATAGCCACAAGGGCCATATCTAACTCCCTCTTAAATATAGCCAATGAACTGGTCTCAACTGTTTCCTGTGGCAGAGAATTCCACAGATTCACCACTCTCTGTGTGAAGAAGTTTTTGCTAATCTCGGTCCTAAAAGGCTTCCCCTTTATCCTCAAACTGTGGCCCCTCGTTCTGGACTTCCCCAACATCGGGAACAATCTTCCTGCATCTAGCCTGTCCAATCCCTTTAGGATTTTATACGTTTCAATCAGATCCCCCCTCAATCTTCCAAATTCCAATGAGTACAAGCCCAGTTCATCCAGTCTTTCTTCATATGAAAGTCCTGAAGTTTTTTCTCTATTATTATGTACTGCTGCTGCAAAGATAACAAATTTCACAATACTTGCTGGTGATATTAAACCTGATTCTGATTAAATTATCCCCTTAATGCAGTGGTAATCTATCATTTTGTTAAAATTCTTAATGATCAGGATATCTACTAGTGAGAATCATAGAGGACAAAATGAACAAGGGATTTTTAGTATTAAAAGCAATTTTCTGTCAGCCTTCAATAATGCATTATGTTGCACCTGTTCTTATAACTTTTCTGAACAGATCTTCATGAAATATGAGACACAATTAACACCCACTACTGTACAAACGAGAGACAGAAAGCAAACAACTAAATATAGCAGATGAATTTGCAACTAAAATGTAACATTTACAAACAGCTTAACCCTGACATTTCTTCCTAAGTCACTAGAAATTAGCAATTTGAATAATGGAGTTTAAAGTGCTTCAGTACTTTCACGTATTTCACAATGTACATCCAGAACCATCAAATCAGAAGCAATACTTAATGTCCCTTTTTGACAGAGGCTACATTGAGATCTACTGGTGAGATCAATCACCATTTGATCAAATACACATTTAATCAGCATCATGGTATGATGGACAGAACAGCCATAGCACTAAATCTTAAAAATTTTGGCCTGAAATTCTGAAGGGAACAGCCAGCATTCTGCCATTTGTATGGAAGCAAGAGTCAGATATATGTGAGCCCTTTGTTAGTCTTGGAGTTGGAGCAAAAGATCCCAAAGTAACAGAACTACTGTGCCACACCAAATGTTTGGTGTAGGAAGCCATTGAAATAAGACTAGAGAATAGGAATTTCAACAAAGATGAAAGTCTAAGTAAGGATTAGAATACAATTTTAAACAAGGTGGGACAGCAGAAACCTGATTGGTTGAGGACTAACCAATCAGGAGGGACAACGACGGGAGCTGAGCATATATACAACTGGACTAGACATGCCTAGGGATCATTCCTGATGAAGATGGCGAAGTTTGTCTTCAAAGTGTTGGTTAAATCGACACCCAGACCCTTTTGGAAGCCCAAGAAGAGTTTATGCGAAGGGTAATGGGCTACATAGGAGGGAAGGGTTAAACTGATAGCGGGGTAGGTTTATATAGATCAGCACAACATCCTGTATCAAAGGGCCCCGTATTGTGCTGTACTGTTTCATGTTCTATAATTTTTATTTACTCAAAAATTATTCAACACATCATCACAGGTTCTAAAATGTAAATGGCTGTCTGGGACAGTCAAAAGTGTTCAAGCTCCTCATTATGCTGTCTCTCCAGCTGTGCCTCCTGTCAAAGGTTGTCAGGCAACCAGCCTGGGCCTCCGTCACAGGTAGACTCTGGTAATGCACTGACAGGAGCTCACTGCCCAAACGCCAGGTACAAGATCAGTCTCAGTATCCAGGCCAGGCCAGGATTAGAGAGTGGGGACTGCACGTGGCGAGTTGGTCCAGAACAGTCCAGCTCATGAAGTAAGTCAGAGAAAACCTAGCATAATTAAAGCTTTAGCTGGATACCCTGGCTTGATGACAGGAAGAAGTGGGTGATTTGAAGCTAAGAAAGAAATAGAAGAACAAGAAGCTTTCTGGATCCCATCTCACAAGGCTGTATTTACTCTTCAGCTCTTTGTTGCTGAAATATATTATCCCCTGATTAAACAGTATCTCAGCTTTAAGCCCTCATTGATGTTTTCAAATTCCTGCACAGTCTCTGCCCTCACCCACTCTGCAATACACATCAATCTTATAAACCCTCAGATTTATACTTGGCCTCTTTCTCATCTAAATTTAATCTCTCCATTACTGACAGCCTCTACTCTCTGAAATCTCCTCTATAAGCTTCAACTTACCTGTATATCTCTGCCTCCTTGTTTAAGTCGCTCCTCAAGACCACCTTAACTAATATTTTTTGGCTCAATCAGATAATCGTGAGAAAGGGCTTAGGAAGTTCTCTTTGTCATTTTATTATTTTCAGTGTCGATGATCTTAGGGACTTAAAGATTTGTTTATTTGTCACGCGCACGTCGAAACATACAGTGAAATGAGTCGTTTGCATCAACGAACAGCACAGGCCGAGGATGTGCTGGGGCACCCTGTGTCACCACCCTTCTGGTGCCAACATAACATGCCCACAATTTACTAACCCTAACCAGTACATCTTTGGAATGTGAGATGAAACCAGAGCACATGAAGGAATCCCAGTCATGGGAAAAACATACAAACTCCTTGCCGACTGTGGCAAGAATTGAACCCTGATCACTGGCACTGTAAAGCATCACGCTAATCACTACACTACCATGTCGCCAGATCATGACATAGAACTCCTGCCACCACAAGGCAATGTCATCACCCTGTAACAACCCTTAATGCTATTAGATAGCATTGCTAATGAACACATTAATAACGTGAGCCATGGTTTAATATAGTCCACAGGAGTACTGTCATTGCAAAGACCTTGCTGCTGTGAGTTTAGATACCATGTAGAGTCAAGCATTTGAGAAGAGTCCAGTAACTGTTATCCAGGTTTTCAAGCAGTAGGATCAGGGAGATTGGTGACTGATGCTAACTATTCTTCTTACTATTAAGTAAAGAGTGAACCATAAAAGATAACTAGTGGGCCACTGAGCTCTTTGTGACTAGATGGCACTGACAGTAACTAGAGAGTACTGACAGTGTGGATTTGTCATGGAGCTTAGCAAGAAGTTTAATGCAGCAGTTGTCTGGGAGACAAAGAAGAGAAATGTTACTGCTTCTTAATAGCCATGAGAATAGATAGGCAGCAATGTGCCTTACTTAATAAAAGCTGTATTACAAACTGTAGTAGCAGGTTCCTGATGCTGTTGGAGTCCTGGTCTTGCAGTGCACCCAAGTGCAATTGGGTTTGACTTTTTACACGCTGTACGTAGTTATTAAACTAGCTTTGCTCTGGCTAAATTAGTTGTTGCTTGCTTTCTTTGGCTTGACTTGTGGTTGATGAGACATGCACAGTGTCAGTTCACAGGATGCAATTGCAGAACTATTTGGAATGGTTATCTCCAGACTCGAATGGTGCATTAATAAGGATCAGCCACTTGCATTTATGACATACTCCTAAAGAAGGAAAACAAGCTTGACAAAACTTATTTGTATAGTGGAGCATTATCCTGGCAATGGTCAGCAGTCAGGAAGATATGTTACCACTGAGGAGAACATTGGTTTGGGAATAAGTGTTGACTGGGAGGTGGAGAAAAATCTAGAGAAACTGACTATTCACCAACTCAACCCCACTTAGTTCTGGAGTGGAACAACAGCCAGGCTGGAGATTGGTTCACATTTCAATTAAGGTAGTAAGGCCATAATACACAGGAACAGATTAGGCCATTTGGCCCATTGAGTCTGCTCTGCCATATTGATTTATTATTCCTCTCAACCCCACTTTCCTGCCTTCTTCCTGTAACCTTTGAAGGCCTAACTAATCAAGAACCTATCAACCTCCACTTTAAATATACCCAATGACTTAGCCTCCACAATTGGATGTGGCAATGAATCCACAGATTCACCACTCTCTGGCTGAAGAAATTCTTCTTCATCTCTGAAGGGACATCCCTGTATTCTGAGATTGTTCCCTCTGGTCCTGGACTCCACACTATTGAAAACATCCTCTCCGCGTCCACTCTATCTACGCCTGCCAATATTTGACAGGTTTCAATGAGATCCTGGGGATCTCCAGTATTATAATTGGAACTGACAGATTTTACAATGGGTTAGCAGTTCAAGGCAGCTGTGGGTGCTCAGTGACTGCATACATTTAAACAAGGGGCAACAGATTCCCAGATAGTATGGGAATTGATGCTTGCGGGAATTTGGCCAGAAAGTGAAATCAAAGTAGAGCTTTGGTCATGACCTTATTATAACGGGCTGGGAGCACTGTGACCTGCTTCCTTTGCTCTGCTGACGCTATAGAGGATTAATGAAGAGCAGCGGGATAACATTCCACTCTAATCTCCGTGTTATTGAACTTCTACCAACTATTACTGACATTTTCTATCTCAAATTGTTGCTTTTGTCAGTATATGAGGTCCCATAAATGAATCACTCAGCACTGAAATATTGACATACCATGAGTTACAGGTCTTCCTGTTCAAACACAACAGATGACAGATTCATGAATATTCTTCCTTATACTTCTCTAGCAATGCTAATTCTAGTGCCATAAGGCAGCTTGATGAATGTTTCTGCTACTGCTGCAGATATTAGGGCATAAGATCAAAGGCAATAGAAACGGAAGGCGACCATCTGTCCCCTCGAACATCCTCCATCATTAAATCGCTTGCATATTGACACTACCCACCCATTGACCATTCCCATCGGGGAAGGGGCTATGCAACATCCATGCCAGGACCACCGGCTACTTCCAGAAAGCTATCGGGCTGATCAACACCTCCACCCATTAACCCACCCCACCCTCCCCACTACCACTACTTTATCATTTCCTGTCAGTCACCCTTTGTACAGCTAATCCAGTACCTTACATATATGCACTCTATCTATGTATACAAGCTATTTATGTATGTATGTATGTATGTATGTATTTCTATTTATTGTGTTCTTTATGCTTATTCTGTTTTTGTTATGCTGCACCCAATCTGGATTAACAATCATTTCGTTCTCCTGTGTACTGTGTACAGATGAATGATCATAAACAATTTTGAATCTTAAACAATCTTGAGTACCATAGGAAGAGGCCACTCAGCTTATTGGGCTCGTGCTAGCTACCAGGAGAGTATTCCCACTAGTCGCTGTCCATTCTCCCACCTCACCCCTTTATCTGCCACTTATACAACGCCTATTCAACTCTTCTTCAATTCACTATCTTCGAAATGCCATTCAAACTCATTTTGTGAAATGACTGAAACAACCGAGCCCGTGTCCAATTTCATTTAAATTAATTTGCCGTTTACTTCTGGTGTAAGCCATATTGCTGGTCTCTTGTTAGTTTTCACATTGTAAATCTCAGGGCCACTCAGTCCTGCGTCTCTCTCATCTTTAACAGAGTTTTCATCAACAGCATGCAGATTTGTGCTCTTTTTAAAACTGCAACTTGACTTTTTATTTTTACCTCTTCCCTTGAGGGTCCATTTGTGTTTGACTGTCCAACATGCTCTTGGCGTGTGTCCTACTTTGTTGCATTTTCTGCAAGTTCCACTTTTAAACCTGCATTGGTCTGGTGAATGTGAGCCCCTGCCACAACCATAACACAATCTATTTGGCCAGCCAGGCCTTTATCTAGGCACCTCAATTTTGTTCACACTCACTTTCATTCCCGACTGGAACTCAATTACACTTCTAGCTGCAGTTTCTATCAATACAATGATTTCAACTGATCTTCTAAATGTGAGTTGTGCTTCAGGTAGGTGCCATTTTTAAATGCTTTCTCATAAAATTCCACAAACTAAATGATCTCTCAGTGCATCATTAAGCCGATCACTGAAATAAAAATGCACAATTTCTTCAATTCAGCTGTGCAAGTTGAAATAGACTCCCATTCCTTTTATTTCCATTTACGAAACTCAAAATATTCTGCAATTAACAGTAGCTTCAACTCTGAAAGTTCCTGCATAATGTTCATGATATCAGCAAAGTTCATTTTGGCTGGTTTGGTTGGAGTAGTTAAACTTCTAAGCAAACTGTATGCTTTTGATTTGCTTCAAAATACTGTTCAATTTGCTCTGTATACAACATGCAGTTATCTGTTGTGTAATCAAATATGTCTAACTTTCTGATGTAGTCAGCCATTTCTGCTTTTTTTATTTATGATTTTTATCACCATGAATTTTGTCCATTTGTGTCTTTCTTTAACCCAAACATCTCTTTCCCCTTCCAAAGAAACAGGTGCTGCATTTTAACTGGTAGGTAGCCCTCTCGGGTTAATTTTAAAACTTCCTCATTGTCACTGTCATGGTTTGTAGCTGCAGAAACTATTTGAAAGAAAAATACAAGAGTCAGGGTATGTTTTGTTTCCTTAAGTTTTTCTTTAGTGAGGTGTGCACATATGATGTGGTGCCATAATAACGTGTGCCAGTCACATACTTTTACATATAACTCGTAATGAATTATGCAAACAACAAAGAATGTTTAGTCAAACAATATATATACAATATTACTCATATATTAAATACATTTCAGGAACCATAAGATCATAAGAGGCATCAATAAAATGCACATCGATCACCTTTTGCCCATGGTGGAACTAGGTAATACTAGAGCATAATTTTGAAGTGATTGGAGGGAAAATGAAAAAGCCATGATTGTTTTTTGGAGCAGACTTGTTGAGCCGAATGGCCTAATTCTGCTCTTATGTCTTATGGTCTCCAGGACTCTTCCTCTGGGACCTGCTGCTCCTTGTAACATCACACCATGCGACAGACTATCATGAAGTCTGTGCACCTGCTGGGATCGTACAGGAAGACACCCCAGACTGATGGCGACACCTGGTTCCCACTTTCAAGACACCTGCCGCCTTCTCTGTCATGCCTCTGTACTCAGATGGCTTTCATTATAGCAGGCTCTGCAGCAGCGAGAGGGTATCGCCATGGAGAAAATGAAGGAGAGGGTAGGCCTGCTCCCCCAGGGTCCATCCCGTCAAGCAGCAACAACCTGTGAAGATGTCAGGAAGCTTGAATGTGTCATGGACACTGGAAGGATAGATTGCAATGAAGGTCAGAAACAGCTTCTGGTTATCTACTACAAACTATATATTGATCAGGTGACAGCCCTGTCTGTTGATAAAAAGGTTAAGTTCTTGTTTGGAGCTCCAGTGATAACATGTGCAGTTGGTAACAGCCCAGTTTTAGGGAAAGCCAGCAACGTTTACAGATCCCTCTGCCGGAAATGTGGCACCTTCCTTGCTGAAACCAAAGTTGATCATTCCCTGCTCCTCAAAGGTAAAATGCCCATGTGACCATCCTGATGCAACAGTGAGCAGCGATAAGGAGATCCGGCAAAGATCCGCTGAACCAACTCAATATGATCCTGTGGCGGGGAACTGACAATCAAGGTGACCTTGACTTTGACGGAGAAGGCAGCTCTGGCACAACATCCTTCTTAGGGAGGTCACATTTCCCTGGGATATCTTGCTTTGAAAACCCAAGCCTGCAAGGATACATGTAATATATTGTTTTCTGAGCACATGACAGCTGGTACAGTGACACTGACCCATTCTGTGTGGTCTTTCACCATCATTTTGACTCTCCCAGTAATAGATAGCATCTACTGAATAAACATTTCAACTGATATGCATCTGATGTCACTCACAGTGGGTTCGGGCAGAGTCAAGGACTTTAGATTATATTAAGAGTAACTTTATCAGATTACTGCAATTAATCAATTATTTGTCAATGGTGTGTCTTAAAATTAGGAAAGAAGCTGCAGATGATGTGCTCACAGTTAATATCTTGAATCGCATCATTTGGGTGCAACTTATGAATGAACAGGGAAATAAAGGACTGATGCATTATCTGCGCAGTCATGACCAAGAAATGTATTCTTCACAAAGCATGAACAATGGACGGAGGTACCAGGCCTAATTTCATTACAGGTGTAATTTCAAATGTTTATTTGATGCCACCCATAAAAGAGATGAAAGGCATGAATCCAAGCAGTGTGTGCTTATAAAGAATGATGACATCACCAATTTCTAGTCATTTGTCTCCATATTTCCCATTGAATATTTAATTGCTTCCACCCTTAGATTGAAAGTGTTAGACTTGAAATCAACCGCCTCTGCATTTTTCTCCCACTTCTGAAATTCGCCTCAACTAACCTCTGTTAGTTGAGTATCGGGCACAGACCACACTATATTATTTATCATTACTGACCCAAAGACAAATTTCTTGACTCTGATATGGATTCGAGGTCATTTGCCCTATCCACTTAATACTCCAAATCAATTTGAAACAGCATCAGATTGAGGAAATGTGTAAAGTTCTGGGTGGGTAGAGGGGCATTTGGGGTGGGGAAAATATGGCAGAAGAATGACTTTTGTTGCTACAGGAAAAGCGGTTCCTTGAATGTTTTGAATTTACTAATCTCGTAATACTTCAGATAGACCGCCTGGAAATATATGAAACATATTACAATAACATAAGAGCGTATTAGCCTTCTGTACTCGTTGAAATATTGTTCACTAATAATTCAGAGGAAAGAGATTTGGCATTGCCAGTAGAAATGCAGAACTCAAGAGTAATTTATTTTAAAATAACTTATTCCCACTCAAGCATTAAACACGGGTTATTCTGTTTCAGAATCCAGCAAACCAGATTTCAAAGATTTTCTTTTGATTAGCTTTATTTGAGACAAAACATACAGTGGATTGGCTCATTTTGCATCAAATCAGTGGATATTGTGCTGGGGAGCCTTCAAGAGTTGTCACACTTCCGGTGCCAAAAATAGCACGCCCACAACTCCCTAACCATAACTGTATGTCTTTGGAATGTAGGAGGAAACTGGAGTACCCAGAGGAAACCCACATAGGCATGGGGAGAACATACAAACTGCTCACAGACAGCCGTGGGAATCGAACTCTGATCAAATATCACTGGCACTGTAAAGTGATCCCGCTAACTGCTATGTGACCGTGCCGCCTTAATATTCCCTGTTCCTCTGCAAAGTTCGAGTTAGTAAGTTTGACTATTAGATTTGCCTTCAGCTCAGGCAAGTATATATATTTTTACACTTCAGTAGCCACATGTTACACAACAACATTCATCTACTTGCAGTTTACTGCAGAAACATATTTCAAAGTACAATTATACTGACAGTGTAACACCAACATGGGATACCAGATGTCAGGATAGTTCAAATGTCAGCCATCTGTATGACTAGTAATTGCTTGACTTACATGAATGAGACACTTTACTGTTATAATTATAAGCTAAAATGAAAGGATAACATGCCAGATAGGGCAATTTGCTCTGTGAAAGAAACCTCATAGGATACACAATCAATTAGATCTCTTCAGTCTTCACAATACTCAAAGACAAATGTAAACAAAACATGCAATGGAGTTAAAAGTTGCAGGTAAGAAGAGGCAAGGGACAGAATGGGGAGGCATTTATTTTACTGGAAGGAGAAACCGATATTCGTGCCATCAGGTTGGAGGCTACACAACTTCCATGAGCAATGACTTGTGATCCAGTGAATGGGGCAGAAAGTGATTGATAGAGTTCTGTAACAAAGCACATCCACAACATGCTTCCTTACCACCAAGTGTAAACAGTAACTGATAAGCAAAAGTTGAACTGATTCCATAATTTATGGACCTACTTTAAAGAGCCCTACAACTCATGTTCTCAGTAATATTTGTTTATTTATTTACTTATTACTATTATTTATTTACTTTTGTATTTGCACAGATTGTGCGTTTTTGCACACTGGCTGTTAGCGTGCAGTTTTTCATTGATTCTATTTTATTTCCTGTTCTGTGAATGGTTTCAAGAAAATGAATGTTGGGGTAGTATTTGGTGACATATACATTCTTTGATAATAAATTTATTAATACTTTGTACTTTGAGGTTTGTACTTCTGGCATAAACCTTTATCAGACTTGCTCACCACTCAAAACATAAACTCATCTGTTCTCTTTCGGATCTCCACTATTATCTGTTTCAGTATCCTTTTCCAGATTTCCAGAATTGAATGAATTCAATCTCATCAAAAACATCCATCACCACAAGTGGGAAAGAGACCCTCACCATCCAGCACATGCCCTCTTCTCATTACTACTATTAGGGAGGAGGTACCAGTGCCTGAGGATGCACACTCGATATTTCAGAAACAGCTTATTTATTTATTTTACTTAAAGGTAAAACATGATAAAATGCCACCTAATTACACCATGTGACCAATTAATCTACTATCCATCTGTCTGTGGGAATGTGGGACCAAGAGGAAACTCACATGGTCACAGTGAGATTATACAGTATAAACTCCTTACAGACAACAGCAGGATTGACACTGACACTGTAACAGCAGAGCTGCCCAGTTCTTCTCCTCTACCAACAAATGTCTGGACAGTCCGTGAACCATAAGTACCACATTATTATTTTGCTCTCTTTTTACACAATAATTAAAACATAGAAACATAGAAAACCTACAGCACAATACAGGCCCTTTGGCCCACAAAGTTGTGCCAAACATGTCCCTACCTTAGAAATTACTAGGCTTACCCATAGCCCTCTATTTTTCTAAGTTCCATGCACCTATCCAAAAGTCTCTTAAAAGACCCTGTCGTATCCGCCTCCACCACTGTTGCCGGCAGCCCATTCCACGCACTCACCACTCTCTGAGTAAAAAACTTACCACTGACATCTCCTCTGTACCTACTCCCCAGCACCTTAAATCTGCGTCCTCTTGTGGCAACCATTTCAGCCCTGGGAAAAAGCCTCTGACTATCCACAATGCCTCTCATCACCTTATACACCTCTATAAGGTCACCTCTCATCCTCTGTGGCTCCAAGGAGAAAAGGTCGAGTTCACTCAACCTATTTTCATGAGGCATGCTCCCCAATCCAGGCAACATCCTTGTAAATCTCCTCTGCACCCTTTCTATGGCTTCCACATCCTTCCTGTAGTGAGGTGACCAGAACTGAGCACAGTACTCCAAGTGGGATCTGACCAGGGTCCTATATAGCTGCAACATTACCTCTTGGCTCCTAAATTCAATTCCACGATTGATGAAAGCCAATACACCGTATGCCTTCTTAACCACAGAGTCAACTTGCGTAGCTGCTTTGAGCATCCTATGGACTCGGACCCCAAGATCCCTCTGATCCTCCACACTGCCAAGAGTCTTACCATTAATACTATATTCTACTATCATATTTGACCTACCAAAATGAACCACTTCACACTTATCTGGGTTGAACTCCATCTGCCACTTCTCAGCCCAGTTTTGCATCGTATCAATGTCCCACTGTAACCTGTGACAGTCCTCCACACTATCCACAACACCTCCAACGTTTATGTCATCAGCAAACTTATTAACCCATCCCTCCACTTCCTCATCCAGGTAATTTATAAAAATCACGAAGAGTAAGGGCCCCAGAACAGATCCCTGGGACACACCACTGGTAATTGACTTCCATGCAGAATATGACCCATCAACAACCACTCTTTGCCTTCTGTGGGCAAGCCAGTTCTGGATCCACAAAGCAATGTCCCCTTGGATCCCATGCCTCCTTATAGAATGATATTTCTGTATCTTTCTCATTGCATTCTGTTGCATTTTTGATCTATTATACTGTACTGCTGCCCCAAAACAGAAAATATTTATGACCCACACTCAGTAGCTACTTTATTAGGTACATCTGTCCGTTAATGAAAATATCTAAGCAGCCAATCATGTGGTAGCAACTCAGAGCATAAAAGCATGCAGACATTGTCAAGAGGTTCAGTTGTTGTTCAGACCAAATATCAGAATGGGGAAGAAATGTGATCTATATGACTTTGACCGTAGAATGATTGTTGTTGCCCAATGGGGCAGTTTGAGTATCTCAGAAACTGCTGATGTCCTGGGATTTTCACACATAACATTATCTAGAGTTTATAGAGAACGGTGCAAAAGAGAAAAAAAAATCCAATGAGCAATAGTTTTCTGGGTGAAAAAAATGAGAGAGGTCAGAGGAGAATGGCCAGACTGGTTCAAGCCAACAGGACGGTGGCAGTAATTCAAATAACCACGCATTACAGCAGTGGTGCACAGAAGAGTATATCTGAATGCATAACTCGTCGAACCTTGAAGGCAAGCAACCACATCCTGTAAAACTCTAGAGTTATAGAAGTACTATCAGAGCCTCCAAAGACCTCACCCCTGGGAGAGGAAGGACCTTTGCCTAGAAGACGTCTGAAGTCTTGTGATGAAAGCGGAACCCATAGGGTTGATGAACCATCAGCCCAGGACAGGAGACTCTGGTCGGTGCCCCAATAGGGATGAAGGGCTAAAGAAGAATAAGAAGTAGTGTTCAACTTGGCTGCTGTGCTCTCAGCATTCCAAGGGTAATAAAACACTGTAATAATAACAAAAAATGCTGGAAAGATTTAGCAAGTCAAGCAGCATCTGTGAAAAAGGAAACCAAGTTAATGTTACAAGTCAAAGGCTCTTCGTCAATTAGTCGTAGGGCACTGCACAGAACAAGGAAAGAGAAAATATGTTAGTTTTAAGTTGTTGAAAAAGTGAGGGAGAGATAGATAGATTAGTGAAATCTTTATTTTTTTTTCACCCTCCCCTGTCAGAATGGGCTGTGTCTGTTCGGAACTGCCCGTAACCCTGGCACTAGGGGCAGGGACAACAGACTATGCTGGAATCTCACTACAGGGTAAGTGAGTTGTGGGCATGCTATGTTGGCATTGGTTCTCGGCAACACTTGCAGGCTACCCAGCATCACTGGTTTGATTTGACGCAAATTACACATTTCAATGTACATTTCAGTGCTCATGTGACAACTGAAGCTAATCTTCAAACTTTCAAACTTAAAGACTACATTGGGTCTTGTTAGAACAGCTTAGGAACCCACAGACAGATAAGTCAGAGAGGGAATGAGGTGAAGTGTTAAACTGATACCTTATCATACTTTGGATACTGCTCATATTGATGGCTTAGAACAGAATCTACATTTCAAAGAATGTTCCAGATTCAGATTGAGATTCACTTATCACTTGCACATCAAGACATACAGTGAGAAGTGTCATTTGTGTTAACAGCAAACACACCTAACGATGTGCTGGGTCAGTCAGCAAGTGTCAGTACACATTCCAGCACCAATATAGCATGCCCACAATGCTCAGCAGAACCACAGGCCCCCTTTCCACCCTCCCCCCCCCCCCCCCACATGAACAGTCCTCCAACTCCAGGACAGAGGAGAGGTCCCTGGGCCTCCAGGCTCTAGGCTTTGGCCATCGGGCTTCCACTTCCAGACTTCTGATCAGCCCTCGTGATTTGATCTTTGGCGTCGGCCCCCAGACTGGCTGATGACCGGACCACGAATTCCAGGTGAACTGAAAGCGTACAAGGAGCCGGCCGGATTCGAACCCAGGACCACTCACTCGAAGTCCGGTGCGGATGCCACTGCACAGCCAGCCAGCTAATTCCACAACACCCCGTCCTTAAACCCAAAGGTGACCTCCAACTCTGACACATCACTCTCCCTAAATGCTAATTTACAATTTAACTCTTCTTTCTGTCCCCAAAACCTTTAAAAAACTAAGTCTGAGCCATGACCTAGATGGCAATCACTGCTCGGTGACATCATAACTGGAAATTGGTTCAGCTCTAAAATACTATGATACGTACTGAAAGTAAAAACCACATCCTTTTTTATGTTTATATTTTTTTTAATACCTGCTGCTTGAAGAGAATCAGCTCAGGTTCCTGATATATAGGTCACTTCAGACTAACCTGACTGAATTATTTGAAGCATCCACAAAGTACAGAGCTAACATCTGACAAGATTCCTCACAAGAGATTAATAGCAAATCTCAGAACATGGGATTGGAGGTAACCTGTAACAGGGGTCAGTAACAGGTTGGCAGGTAGGAGATGCAGGGGGGTCAGGGATAATGAGTTCATTTTCCGATGTGCAGAATGTGACAGATAGCATTTCCCTCACCTCTCACCATAGACTGTTGCAGAAACAGAGGAGTGAATATCCACATTGCAGGTGCCACACAGAGTGATGGATGGCTGAAACTGCAAATGAGCACTTAGTGTGCAGTCAGATTTATGAAGATTGTACTTGGACCCCAAGAGTTAAACTACAAGGAGAGGTCATCCAGGCTACAGTCTAAAAATAAGAGGCGGCCATTTCAGTATTGTAACATGAAACATTTTTACTTGCAGTGGCAGTAGCTGTAGGTAACTTTCTTCCACAATCAACAATGTTGGGGCAATTGTCAATTTCAAATTAAAGGGCTTTAACTGAGGAGGCGGAGCTAACTAGTTATGGCGCCCAATGGCGACTCTTTTGCTTGCATCTTCAAAAACAGCTCTACTTCCATCTTCAATATCTCTATTTTTCCCTTTCAGGGTTCTTTTGAAGACCCTGACCTGGAGTTACACGCTCACTATGGTTCTTTGCGAGAATGGGACCCGCTCTTGGGGTTCCACAATCGACCGCTATTCGGCATGCCAAAGGTTTGGCCTAAGATTTCGGCACGGATTCAGAAGCCTGGGATCTCAAGGAACTGGAGACAGGTGGATGAAGGGTCGGTGTCACCACAGGTTACCCGTATGTCGTTGGGGGAGTCGGAACATCTGCTGTGTGGCTGGGGACCCGGGGTCTTTGCGATCATCAGGCACAAAGCTCATAAAAAGCGACGTAACGGATTTTTAACGTTATAAACCAGCGAGTTGTTTGTTATGTCTCCCCACTCATTGGAAAATGGAGTCACCTCTTTCTCCCTTATTAGGTGAGAGAGAGCCTGCAACATGTCAAATTATTGGGTGAACAATGTAGTCTTTGGGGTATCTGCAAGTCTGTGTCTTTGCTACTGCTTTGCTCACGCTTGAGTGCTGGTAGAGGGTGCTCTTTATTTTTGCTGGTGGGGGGGAGGGGGATTGTTGCTCGCTGCCGCTTACGCGCGGGGGGGGCACTTCAGGGTTCTAACATTTAACTATCATTCATTCTCGGGGCACTCCTCTGTTTTCGTGGATGTTTGCGAAGAAAAAAGCATTTCAGGATGTATATTGTATACATTTCTCTGGCATTAAATTGCACCTTTGTGCCTTTGTATTTAAAGATACAGGCCCTTCCAGCCCTAATGAGCCTACAATGCCCAATTACACCCACGTGACCAAGTAACAAACTAAGCAGCATGTCTATGGAATGTGGGGGGAAATTGGACCATCTGGAAGAGACCCATGCGGTCACGGCAGAACGTCCAAACTCCAAACAGACAGCAGCAGGAATCGACAAAAACACAAGAAAATCTGCAGATGCTGGAAATCCAAAGCAACCCACACAAAATGCTGGGGGAACACAGCAGGTCAGGCAGCACCTATGGAAAAGAGTGACCTTTCGAGCCGTGACCTTTCCTTGGGAGCAGGAATTGAACCTGGGTCACTGGCATTGTGATAGCATTATGCTAATTGTTACTCCACCATGCACCCCGATGTATAATCCAAAATGGTACTGGTGGGTACAAGTAGGTATATCTAATCATGTTCAAGGTATTCCATGACTTAGGCTCAAGGGGATACAGCACAACATGTTGACATGAAAGCTCTGGCGGGGAATACTACATAGGACAATATGAGAAATACTGATGAGGGTATTTCTCAATGAGATCAGCAAAAAATAAACTCAGAAACACAGAGGAGCAAAGAGGTTCAGAGGATCAAGCATGCAAATCACAAACCTGGTGAATTGATTTGAAATATTATCAAAATGGCTGATGGGAAGTTGTCTTCTATTGCCAGGGAGTTGTAATTCAGAAGTAAGGAAGCCAACTTTCAGCTGCATGGAGTCTCAGTCAGAACCCATCTGAAGTACTGATTCTGTTTTGCAGGAGACCTACTCTTCTTGGAAATGGTACAATGGGGAAGTCAGGGAGCAATTTCTAATGGAAGATTGACAGATTTTTGATAATTTAGTAAAGAGTTAGAAGTAGACACCATTCAGTGAAGGTGGAAGCTGATGTTCTAATGGGATCTGTACTGCTGCCACAGTTGTTACTCTTTATATTAAAGTGATCTGGATCCAGGAATTAGAAGTTCATAATCAGAACTTGGCTTCTTATACAAAGTGGACTGAATCTGGATCAAATTCAGATTCACTTATTTATCACATGTACATTGAAACACGGAGTAAAATGTGTGTTCTTCACTCACTGCTAGTCTGAATTGATTCTACGACCTACAGTCCACAGTAGTGATCCAGATCTGAATTGGGTTTATCATCACATATATCATGAAATTTGTTTTGTTTCTGTGGCAGCAGTACAGTGCAATACAGTGCACCCCAGAGTGTTATTTCCATTTATTGAGATACAGGGCGGAATAAGCCCTTCCTGCCCTTCGAGCCACACCGCCCAGCAATCCCCAGAATTAATCCTAGCTTAATCACGAGACAATTTACCACAATCAATTAAGAGGAAACTGAAGTACCCAGAGGAAACCCACGTGGTCACAGGGAAAACACACAAACTCTTTACGGGCAGTGGCAGGAATTGAACCTGGGTCACTGATACTGTAAAGTGTTGTGCTAACCACTACACTACCATGCCACGCAGTACTCTTGCACAGTACTATGTACATATTTTGATGATAGATTTTACTTTGACTTTGAGTTTTGAACAGCAGTTTGCACTTATGCAGCACTTAACACATAGCAAAGCATTTCAAGGTGTTTCACAACATCTCACAAGATCCAAAGGAATGGCAGAAGAATCTCAAGGGATTGACTGCATATCCTTCTATCCCACTGCTCCATGGATCCGCCATAAAGGAGGAGGTAAATAAATACATGCATTCCTTAAAATTGGTTCAGTGGAAACCAATCCTAAGTATGAAAGTTGTGGTTGTACTGCCAAGACCAGGACAAATTGAAAGTAGTACTGCCTTCCAGATAAAAAACGACATCCCATCTGCATTGTAAGTTGGAAGCATTGCTTCAAGGAAGAGAAGAGCAGTGACAGCCAGTATTAGTCAATATTTATCCCTCGGACAAAAGAAAATTGACCATCTGGCTTATCATGCTGCAGCTGTGGGAGCCTGCCATAATCAAATTGATTGGCATGTTTCTTCCATGAAACAGCGACAAAAGGTGTTGGCTGCAAAGCACCTTGTACTGTCTTGAATGACCGCATAGAAGTATTCATTTCTTGAATAATAGAAAAAATATCAAAATCTCGGGCTCTTTCTTTTTTATGATGTTACATTTCAGGTTCCATACTTTAGTTCAAGAAAGTTCAATTCTATTTATCTATGTTCCTCCAGTGAGGCCTGGAAATTGGTTCTGAGATATGAAATTAAGCAGTCATTATAAAGTGACTGATATGAATATTTTTGAGCCTGTTATTAAATTTCTTCTTCACTGAGCAGCCTCTACAGCCCCAGTCTCATGTTGGGGCACTTGTGCACACACAAATACATAACAGATAGTCTTCAAAGTTGAGTGTGCATAATAAATAACAAACTCAAACAAAATTTTTAAAGAAATCATTTCTATACATAGATTCACTCAGTGAACAGTATCTTTCACTGGTATTCAGAAGAATGAAGGGTGGCCTCGTTGAAACCTATCGAATGTTGAAAGGTCCCAATAGAGTAGATGTGGTCAGAATGTTTCCTATGGTGTGAATGTCTAAGACAGGGGACACAGTATCAGAATGGAGAAGTTTCTTTTAGAGTGGAGATGAGGAGGGTTTCTTTAGCCAGAGAGTGGTGAACCTGTGGAATTCTTTGCCATAGGTGGCTGTGGAGGCCAAGTCATTTGGTATATTTAAGACAGAGGTTGTTAGATTCTTGATTGGTCAGGGCATGTAGGGATATGAGGAAAAGGCAGGAGATTGGGGCTGAGAGGAAAAATGGTTCAGCCATGATGAAATGGCAGAATAGACTTGATGGCCAAATGGCCTAATTCAGTTCCTATATCTTATGATCTTAACAACAAAACAAATGGTGGTGTCCCATGAAACCTGGATCTTTCCGATTATCTTCAATGAAAAAGTCCCAAGAGGTGATCTATAAATCTTTAGCCTAGTGATTAAAGAGATCAGCTTTATTTGTCACAGGTACATTGGAACATACAGTGAAGTGTGTCGTTTGCACCAGTGACCAGCACAGTCCGAGGACACACTGAGGGCGATCGCAAGTGTCGCCACACTTCGGATGCCAACATAAGATGCCCACAACTTACTAACCCTAACCCGTACGTCCTTGAAATGTGGGAGGAAATAAGAACTCCTGGAGGAAACCCACGTGGTCAGTGTGAGAACATACAAACTCCTTACAGACAGTGACAGGAATTGAACCCCAATCACGGGTGCTGCAAGGCATTATGCTAACCACTATCCTACTGTGGTGCTACCTGATTATTGGACTAATAATAATGGTCAATTACCAAGACAATAGCTGGGGAATTTAAATTTCATTAATTAATTAAATAAATCTGGATAATTTTGGTTTTTTTAGAACGTCATTTCCGATAACCATGAAAATGTCTTAAACCCCATCTAGTTCATTGATTTCTTTTATTAGCAAAGGGAATCTTTCACCCTTAACCTGGTTGGCCACACTTCAAGAACAATTGAAAATGGGCAATAGATGCTGAACTTCTTTATTTTATTTATTGAGATACAGTGCAGAATAAGCCTTTCCTGCTTTTCGAACCATGATCCGCAGATTTAATGCGAGCCTGGTCACAGGACAATTTACAATGACGTCTTAACCTACCGTCAGTATGTCTTTGGACTGTGAGTGAAGACTGGAGCACCCAGAGGAAACCCACACAATCATGGGGAGAAAGTACAGGCAGAGGCGGGAAATGAACCCCAGTCGCCTGTACTGTAAAGCATTGTGCCAACCACTACACTACCATGCCATCCAACTTGCCAAGGACATTCATGTCCCACAAAAGAATACAAGTTTGTAAATGAGAAAAGTACAGCATTCAAAGAAGTAATTTATCTGCTAACTCCAACAATAATAGCAGGGTTGGATCCAACACCATAAATAAAGCCAATTTTAAAACAACCTAAAATGGGATTGACTCAGGGCCATGTGGAGGAGTTAAATCAGACTTCAGCACTTCTGGTAGCAATGATAACTGACTGTGTAGGTGTAACTGACAGATGGTTCAGCACAAGAAAAGATGGAATATATTTCATTGTTGGCATTTAATGACCTATAGTTCCTCCAATTCAAGCTTCACAGCTCCTAATTATTAGCCAATCATTGAAGTCTATTCATAAAAACATATTACAGCTCTGACCATCACTGCAACATGCCATAAGTTTGGCCATAGTCAGCAGCCATTAATAGAGATGCTCCACAGTGCCAAAGATGAGATTCCTGATGGAAATCAATTCTGACAAACCAGCAATACGTTTTCATTACGTGGTGGGAAAATAGCTTTTCCTGACTCTTTGCATTATTTTCACTTTGAATAAAATAGATCTTGCTGCATTCACACTTTTTCCACTTATTTACTATGAGAATAGCATACTTTTGTAGAGTAATTGAAAGCTGCATAGCTAGTGTTGAAAGCAAACTATTTTCAACTCAAAAGAAATTTTGCTCCATTGTATAGAAGTACAATAGCTCATAAGGAAACAAAAAGAATCAAAGCAGTATATTCAGCAAGTGTTACTCATCCCTAAGCTCAACATTTTTGCTGGATATCTCCAAATGAATTTTACCCTTATCCAAGAGTGTAAGAAATGAAACTAGGCATACAGTAATCACCCCTCTTCTCCTACTCTTCAATTCAATAAGATAAGGGCTTATTCTATAACCAAATTCATGTCCTTAGTCCATTTCATAAAAATTCGGTAACACTGACCCCGACCCCCACAACTCAATCCTGAATATAATTAGCAATTGAACATCCACAGCTGCTGAGGGTCGCAAACTCCAAAGATTTACAACCTCAAAGGGAAGAAATTGCTTCTCACTTTGAAAAGATTAGTCACTTTAACTTGCATCTAAGTAACTAATATCAGTAGTTAAAAAAAAATCTTTTTGACAGCCGATTATGTTTTGCAACTCCAGAAATTAAATCGAGAGAAAAACACAGGAGCCACAGATACTCATGTATGCTATCTTTTCTTTCATGAAGTGGTCACATATGGTGCGGTGGTGTAATAATGTATGCCATTCACTATCTTTTACATATAACCCGTATTGAATTATGTAAACTACAAAGAATGCTTACTCAAGCAATACATTGACAATATTACTCAAATATTACTGAAATATCAAACACACAACAATCCTCCCTGCTTTGCTATAAACTCCAACTCAATATAAAATGCATCTCAACTCACATACATAATGTACAGAATTTCTCTCTAGTCATATATACGACATACGATACAACTATTATATAAACGTCCACAGCATAGTAAATTTTAAATTGTCCCATTGAGGCCTAAAGACTTAATCACCATGGACAATTTCTTACTCTTGTGGGATAACATATTTCCTGACAAGGGGGATCACTCCGCTTGGAAGGTGAGATTTGTGGCTGTGAAACAACTCTGGTTCTGGGGCCTCCTTCAAGGTGGTTATAAGAGTTGATTCTGGGACTGCAAGGAATAGTTTTGACAGCTCTGGACACCTTTCTGCCAAATCATTTGTAGATGGGTGGTAGTACAGTGCAGATGTAATATGTCATTTTCCATTCATTTTCAGGAATGACTGAAACTGTTCCATAACAAACTCTGGTCCATTGCCAATAACTAAGTGTTCTGGAACACCAGTTCTTGAGAAAAGGCTTTGCAACACATTATCAGAGTGCAAGGCTGTAGAGGAGGCAATTGCGAACACTTCTACTGCTGGAGGAACTCAGCAGGCCAGGCAGCATCTATGGAAAGGAAGTAAGCAATCAGCATTTCCGGCTAAGACCTTCAATCAGGACTGGGAAAAAAGATAAGAAGTCAGAGAAAAAGAAGGTGGTGGGGGAGGAAGAAATACAAGGTAGTAGGTGAAAGGTGAAACCGGGAGAGGGAAAGGGGTGAAGTTAAGAGCTGGGAAGTCGATTGGTGAAAGAGATAAAGGACTGGAGAAGGGGGAATCTGATAGGAGAGGACAGAAGGCCTTGGAAGAAAGGGAAGGGGGAGGAGCACCAGAGGGAGGTGATGGCAGATAAGAAGTTAAGGTGAGAGAGGGAAATGGACAAGGGAGTGGCATAGGGAGCATTTCTGGATCATCTCTGCCATAACAGGGAGACTTCCGATTTGCAATAGGGAGAATACATCAAGGAATGTCCTCTTTTGTAAATTGTTCAAGCATTTCCTTTACCAAGGATAAATGGCACAATCCAGCAACATTTCCATGATTGGTTATCCTCTTGAATTTGACCTTGTAATTGTGTCCTCCAAGAAACAGCCGACCTCTGCATTCCTGCTGCTGCTGTTTGGGGATTGAAACCGGGCAGTAGTGGTCGATGATCAGCAATGAGCATAAACTCTCTCCCATACAAGTACTGGTTGAAATGTTTTACGCCTCAAACCAGACTCGAGACCTCTGTCAACCTGTGCATAAATTTTCCCTGCAGCGGTAAAGGAATGTGATGCAAAGGCTGTGGGTTGCTGACTTCCATCACTCATAACATGTGATGGGCAAGGCGAAGCTTCACTAGACGATGTGGATCATAATGTGTCAGTACAGAGTCTGATGTCACCATTTCCTTTACCCTTTGGAAAGCCATCTCACACTGCTTTGCCCATTGTTATTTCTTTCTCGCAACACGCTGGAGGAACTCAGCAGGTCGGGCAGCATCCATGGAAATGATGAGTCGACGTTTCGGGCCGGAACTCTTCATCAGGACTGAGGAGGGAAGGGGCAGAGGCCCTATAAAGAAGGTGGGGAAGGGTGGGAAGGAAGTGCTGAGGGTTGGAGAGACAGAGGTGAGGGAGCCCACTCTGACCACCTGCCAGCCATCTGACAGGATCCAGCCACACAAGGCCGGGTGAAGGCCGAAGTCTCCGAGTTTTTGTCGATACTCCTTCCCACCCTCCCCCACCTTCTTTATAGGGATTCTGCCCCTTCCCTCTTCAGACCTGACGAAGGGTTCCGGCCCGAAACGTCGACTCGTCATTTCCACGGATGCTGCCCGACCTGCTGAGTTCTTCCAGCGTGTTGTGAGTGTTGCTTTGATCCCAGCATCTGCAGATTATTTTGTCTTATTTCGTTCTGATCTGTAGTAATAAGTTCAAAGGATGGAACACAATAGCCAGGTTTAGCAGGAACCTATGAAGGTCACAAACAAATCCTAAAAAGAACTGAAACTGTGACACATATTTGGGACTTGGGGATCCACCAGTGCATGAATTTCCTCACCAGATTTGTGTATTGCTTGTGTGCCAGGGGGGCAACCACAGTAAGAATTCACACATGTTGCAAAGTCCATAATCTTTTAATCTTTTTAACACGGTTTGAAGATTTTGGAGGTGCTCCTTGTCATCCTTACCAGTAACAATGATGTCATCCAGGTAACACTGAGTGCCTGAACAGCAGCTGGCCCATAGCTTTCTGCCAGAGTGCAGCTGCAGATGCTGTTCCAAAAATAAGCCCAGTATACCAATAAAGCTCTCCGTGAGAGCTTACAAAATTACAGAATTGATATAGTTCCACTTCAACACTTAGAAACCATAGAAAAGCTACAGCACAGAAACAGGCTTTTTGGCCCTTCTTGGCTGTGCCGAACTTAGCACAACTTAAGTGCAAGAAATCAGATTTCAGCAGTCTGGAGTAAATAAACAGTAACCTCCACTCACTCCTAATTCTGCCTCATTATCGCACATTTTTTTTAAAAAAAAGACTGACCTTCTGCGGTATCGTACCTTGCGGCTAAAATTGACGAAGCAGAGTGAAATATCAATGAAATATCCAACGCGTTATTGAATGGAGAGGGGTAAGAGAAAAGTTGCATTTGCTCAAGACAGTTTTTACTGGCTGCCAAAACTAAACATGTTTCCTTCCTATATTCTCAACAAATTTCTTAAATTTCTAAAAACAGGTTTGATTACTAGTTGGCTTGATGTCTTATACATTTTATATCCACTGAACTGCAAAGGTGGTGGTGCACCCATTTACTGGAATCCAAAATATCACAGAAAACTCTGGATTCAGTCCAAACACTGTAGTGTTTGAGACAACAACACATAGCCATATAAACAGACTGAAAAGGTGGCACTTTAAATGAACCAATTCTGCTTTTTCTCCCCCATGCATAAATCTAACTACATTAGAAACATTACAGCTCTTCTCTAGGCTTGTTCATTAATTGCTCACCTCACAGTATTCTGTAATGATGCAGAAACTGAATTGCTCTACAAAGCTGGAGTAGAACTTAACAATTGCTGGATGGTCAAGCTTCGAGAGCAACTGTGCCTCCAAATTAGCCTGCACCGTCTCATTTGGCTCCAGATCCCCAACCGATATCTCCTTTAAGACTTTCCTACAAAAAAAATTAATAGAAGAAAGAAACATAAATTTTCTTTGGCAAGGATATGGGCTGGTTAAAATTTATCAACCCTTACATGGGGAAATTGATCATAAGTGTTTGGCATTAAGAGGTTTTTAATGAATTAACTGGTGTAAAAGATGGCAATTTGCCACTGCTAAATCGTACCTCAAAGTAATGCAAGTAAAATTCTCAACAAGAATATGATTCATGATATACCAGAGCAAATGACCACATTTTCCGAAAACTCCAACTGCAGGTTAAAAGGCCAGTTTTAGTGATGTTGTTTGGGTGTAAAATACAGTGGATTCTGCTTAATTGGGACACATCAGGACCAGTACATTTGGCCCAATTAAACGGCTGCCCCACTTAGCTGAAGCTTCATGGAAATTGATGAAAATGTATAGAAAGACAAACTGAGCAACAAATTGTGTATTTAGATCAAATGCAGAAGAAATTAGAATACTACCAATACTACTACAGTACCATAAAACTGTGTATTAGTCCTTAACAGTTCTTGACAGAGGAACCCATCTACCATGTTCTTTTGACTGTAAATTAACTTTAAGTTAACAAAATCAGCACAGACTCCGTGCAGATAATGGATTGCCCTCGTACAATGCTTTTGATGACTGCATCCTCAAAATCTTCATTTTCAAATGTAACATTCAAGATGATTGTCGATACCTTCAAATTCTTTGCAGTTCCTAACTTGTTGAAATAGTGAAATCAATTCATTTTCACCAATCCTTGCTGGAATCTGTAAGCCTGAATGCTTGAAGCTGCAGTGAACAAAACAGTTCTGAATTGTCTTATTTCTTGCCAACTATCAATGACAAAAGTCACTGTTTTTTAATACAAACACATGCATCTGATTCTATTTAAAAACTGTTCGCTCTAAGCATGGTGTCCTGTCCAAGTACATGTGACAGACGCTAGTTAGAAGCTGTTCAGCAACAGTCTTCTGTCCCACTTAAGTGGCATGGTGTCCCAAATAAAGACATGACATCCTGATAATTTTCTCAATTAGTTTTTGTTCTTTAAGAGTTGTCACAAGTAATTGGCTTCCCCGATTAACTCAGCGGCCCCCAACCACCAGGCCGCGAGGAAACGATATGAGTCAGCTGCACCTTTCCTCATTCCCTGACACGCACTGTTGAACTTGAACATAAGGTTGCCAACTGTCCCGTATTTGCCAGGACATCCCGTATATTGGGCTAAATTGGTTTGTCCCATATGGGACCGCCCTTGTCCCGTATTTCCCCCGCTAAGGTAGAGCATTCCTATGAAACCTTTCATGCCAAAATAGCATGAAGCGAAGAAGCAATTACCATTAATTTATATGGGAAAAGTTTTTCAGCGTTCCCAGACCCAGAAAATAACCTACCAAATCATACCAAATAACACATAAAACTGAAAATAACACTAACATATAGTGAAAGCAGGAATGATATGATAAATACACAGCCTATATAAACCAGAAATAATACAGGTACAGTATAGTCAGGAAGATGAAGGCAAAACCGATGTGTGGAAAAAACTCGACACGTATGCGCATGCACACGTCTACGCGCACATCATGCATGCGCACACAGGTGCCCGCGCAAGGCTTCATGGTCATGGTAGTCCTTCCTAGGGTGAAGTATCCCGAGATTTGATTGCTACTTTTGTCCCATATTTGGGAGCGAGAAAGTTGGCAACCCTAACTGTAAAAGACATGTTGAGGTAACCCTACTTGAACACCACCCCACCGCCCCCCCCACCCCCGGTTGGCCAGTCCGCAAGAATATTGTCAATATTAAACCGGTCCGCGGTGCAGAAAAGGTTGGGGACCCCTGGATTAACTAATGGTCCAATTAAACAGAATCTACTCTATTAGCCAGTGCACCAGGGTTAGCTTCGTCATTATATTCAATATTACATCATGGGATTTTTAACAACCACAGAAGTAGACAAGGCCTCTTCCAAAGGACAACATCTGCATCAGTGCAGCTCTCTGAACCATGTTGATGCACTATACCCACGAGTTCAACTGTATTTCTAACCCGCTGACTCAGAGGGACACGTGCTACTACCAGTCTGCGCAAGGAACTCAGCAGGTTGAGAAGTATCCATGGTGCAGGAAGGAATTACGGAATGAAAACCTACATCGCGACAACAGGGCATTTAAGCTACCCAATAATAAACTACCCAAAAACAATTTAAGCATTATTTAAAGAGTTAGGTATATAACAATAGATATATAGATAGAGAGATAGATAGACAAATAAATAAACAGACAAATAGATAGATAGAGCACCAATTTCAATAACACAACACTGAAGTCATAATAAGAATCACTCTGTGAACCTGCTCACATGAGATGGAATTGCAAGGGAATTGGGTGACATGGTGATCGTGTGGGATTGAAGTCAATGGTTCATCATGATCTCAATGAATTGAGGAGTATCAGACTTACCATTTTATAAGATGAAATGTATAATCCCAAAACGGAAATAAATTCAGCATCAAATATCCTGGGATGATTTAAAACTGCAATCCACCATTTGGAAAGTGATGGGTGCAGTCCAATCCATCACCATTGATCACAGCTACAAGGACCACTGCCACGAGAAAGCATCGTCAAGGACCCCCATCATCTAGGACATGATCTCTTCTCGTTGCTGCCATCAGGTTGAAGGCACAGGATCCTTACGTTCAGCAACAGCTATTAGCCTTCAACCATCAGGTTCTTGAACCAGTGTAGATAACTTCACTCACTTCATCACTGAAAGGATTCCACAATTAATGGATTTACATTTAAGGAGTCTACAACCCATGTTGTCAGAATAATTTATTCACTTATTTGTTTCTTTTCTTATTTGCACAGTTTGTCTCCTTTTTCATGTGGTTGTTTGTCAGTCTTTGCGTGTAGTTTCTCATAGATTCCATTTTATTTCGCTGTCTTACTGTGATGCCCGTAAGAAAGTGAATCTCAAGGTAGTATATGGAGACACGTACATACTTCAAAAATAACTTTACTTTAAATTTTGACTTGGGTAATGGATCTAACTCAATTGCTCTTTACCCTAGTATCTTTGATCTAATCAAAACTCATGATGTTCACAATTACTCTTTGATCATTGGTACTCTGCATCTACTGCGTGTTTTTTTTCCAGTCTTGAAATCCTTTCAAACTGAAAACTACAATAATTGAAGTGTATCCTAGAAAGTAATCTTCAATTAATAGAATCAGAAAAACAGAGACACTTGATCTCAGTTATCGGAGGTGCTGGATATAACATACATGTTAGGAAATTCTTCTCAGTAAATCAGTTTCTCGTGTTGAAACAAACACATTTCTCTCTTGCCATATTTATTAGGATGTCCCTTGTTAAGCTTCCTTTCAGAATTGCATGTCAGTCCACCTTCTTTGCCCTCAACTCTACCACCTGCTGCCCTACTGATGTGGTTCCAATCCCCATATCACTCTGGTTTAACTGACAGGAGACAGGGTAAGGAGAAACTGATCATTTCTAAGCTGAGAGGCTAAGATTTGTGGGCTGGTGCGTTGACTCCCAGCTAGTGAATCTTGCTCAGTGATTTGGACGAGAGAACCAACTGATATACATCCAAGTCTGCTGATGTTACAGAAGTTGGTTGCAAGCGCGGGCTGCGAAAGGTGATGCAGATAGGTTTTAAAGGTAAATAGGCAGACTCAATGAATGGACATTGATACAATAGATGGAATAAGAAACATTTTAGTCAACAAAACAGAAAGATGGAGTATTGACAGATACAGATTCAGAATTTAAATGGCAAAGGGATTCGAAGTATTTGTATTTAGATGCCCTGAGCAAACAAATTACATAAAGTTAATGTGCAGTTACAGCAAGTAGGTAAAAAGAAGAAGGGTGTATTTTTTTTGCAAGGTTATTAAGTACCAGACTAAAGATGTCTTACTGCAATTATATAGGACCCCAGTGAGACCAAACCTGGAAAATTACATCTTGTTCCAGAGTCCCAAACTAAAGGAAGGTATATTTATATCATTGGGAATGCAACAGAATTTCTCCAAATTCATTCCTTGGAGGGCAAAGAGAAAAGATCTACTCGTTGAGTTTCAAAGAATGAGGGATGTTCTTACTGAAAAAATGAAATCCTTATTAGACTTGACAGAGAAGATGCACTGATGTTTCCTAGGCAGGAGTAATTAGAACCTGGGATCATAGACTCAAAACAACAGGTTGGTCATACAGGGGCAAGATGAAAGTAAAAAAGTACTTCACCCAGACGTGAATGAACTTTTTGAATTCCATCACTAAAGAGGGCTGTGGATGCTCAGTCACTGAGAATCTTCATAACAGAAATCAATCTGGGTATCAAGGGATATAAGCTTAGTGCAGGCAAATGAGGATAAAGGTAAGAGATCAGTCATGGGATCCAATCCTACTGCCTCTTCATGACAAGGCACTCTTTTCAATGTGGCACAGCAGCCTAGTCGTTAACGCATCGCTTTGCAGAGCCAGGAATCACCGATCACAGTTCGATTTCCGCTGCTGCCTGTTAGGGATTTGTACATTCTCCTGTCATGGCTTCCTCCAGGTGCTCTGGCTTCCTCCCACGTTTTAAAGATGTACGGTTAGGGTTAGTGATTTGTTATGCTACGTTGGTGCCAGAGGTGTGAGGACACTTGTGGACTGACCCCAGCACGATGCTCACTGACTTGACTTGACGCAAGTGATGCATTTCGATGTATGTTTCGATATACATGTGAAAAACAGAGCTAATCTTTTCATCTTTTATGCCTCTTCTTTAATCTTTGAGAAGGAAAAAAAAGCAGATAATGGAAGCCAATAATAAGAACAGAAAAGGCTAAAGGCACTCAGCAGATTATATACTTTACCTGTGGAGAGAGAAACAGAGTTAATATTTCAAGTCAAAGACCTTTAAGCCTTTTATATATTTCTGCATCAGACTTCTTTATATTGCTGTGCCAGGTGAGACTTGCAGCATTTGTCTTAATTGACTCACTACTGCTGAAGCTTATTTTTGTTGGAAAATAAATTGTCTATCCCTCTTCTCCACAATCTCCTGATAGCACACTGGGCTGGCAATGTGAAGGTTAATAGCAACGTTGCCATGGTAACGTGTCCAGCTAGTCATTGACCTGGTTGCGTTGAGAAGGTTTAGGGAGCAAGTCAGAGATGCTATGTAACACTGCAATTCTCTTTGTATGAAGAGCAGATCCTTCTACCCCACCCCAAAGTAAAGCATGCATTGCAATAACTGCAATCAGATCAAGAAAGGCTTATATTTATAAATGTTTCTTTTTAATGTGTTTTTATTATTCATTGGATATGCATGCCACTGACAAGACCAGCACTTGTTCTGCATATTTATACATACACCCTTGAAGAGGGACCACACGGCAATATTTCCCATTTTCCAGGCTAACACACAAGGGCCAGGCCAAGATCAGATTAGCAGACTTGCCTCTCCACAGGCAAGACCTCATTGAACCAGATTTTTTTTTAAACAACCCAATAGGTTCACATTCTCTACCTATTCCCCTTAGATTTTATTGCAGATTTACTTAAATTACGTGAACTTAAACCCCCCAGCAGGATTCAAACTCACGTCCCACATCAGCAGACCTGGCCTCCAGCTTCTAGACCTAATGCTCAGTGTACCACATACTGTGAATCACTTAAAATAAGCTAAATTTTCCCCAATGCAGATAATATTACATATACATGTAGGACCACCCACTTGGCTCCACCTATCACCTTCGAGCTAGCCTCCTTCCCCTCACCTCGCTATTTTTACTCCGGCATCTTCCCCCTTCCATTTCAGTCCCGAAGAAGGGTCTCAGCACGAAACGTCAGCCGTTTATTCATTTCCATAGACGTTGTCCGACCTGCTGAGTTCCTCCAGCATTTTGTGTGCATTGCATTATATATTCAAGCCACTAAAGGTGGGGGTGCAGGGGTTGGAAATCACCAGTTTGTTCAATGAAGCTAAGAAAACCCCACAGAGTAGAAATGGTTGGTATTGAATTCAGGCAGCATTCATGCTTTGTTCCCTGCTTCTCAAACTGGTTTGACCCAAAGGAGAGAACAGCTAAACTGTAAGCAACTAAAGACTAAGTAACATGAATCCACAAAGTACACCTGAACTAATGAAAACAAACCACCAGGAACTTATTAAGTATTTCATTTAAAGGGATAAATAAGGTGTGGAATTGGACAGATATTACTAGCATTATTTTTACAACAGATGAAAAAGGCGATTAATAGATGATGTTTTATTCCCTTTAATTGAATAGTAATTCCTATTAGAACACCATTAACGTAGCATTTGCACTGAAAAACTCAGAAGAATCATTAAAATATAAAATATATGGATCTTGTGACCCCAAACATACACTTATTAACTACATGAACGTACTGTCAGCTTACTACCAGACTTACAAATCACAGCAAGTCCATATACGGCATTGATTAATGATTGGTAATGGTTCTGACCAAAATGGATCAGTCGCATTGTACACTGGGCTGACAACTGAGCTGTTCTATTTCAATTCATATGTGATAAACATAATTTATCATATTTTATAAGTTTTATTTAATGAATTAAATTCAAGGAATTTAGAGGAAATGGGGGTACGGGAATCTCACTGAAACCTATTGAATGTTGAAATGCCTAGACAGGGTGACTGTGGAGAGGATGCTTCCTATAGTGAGCGAGTCTAGGACCAGAGGGCACAGCCTCAGAATAGAGGAATGTCCATTTAGAACAGAAAAGACAAGGAATTTCTTTAGCCAGAGGGCGGTGAATCGTTGGAATTTGTTGCCATTGGCAGCTGTGGAAGGCAGATCATTGGGGGTATCTGAGGTGAAGGATGATAGGTTCTTGATTACTCAGGGCATGAAAGGTTACGGGGAGAAGGCAAGAGATTGGGGTTGAGAGAAAAAATAGATCAGCCATGATGAAATGGCAGAGCAGACTTGATGGGCCAAATGGCCTAATTCAGACTTGATGGGCTAAATGTTCCTATGGTCTTATAATTTTTTTAAAAAAGGCCAGAGATAAACCAGAGATCAAATATAAGTAATTGGTTGGACTTATAAAGCAAGCAGACTATCCAATAATAATATGGGATACAACTCCTAAAACACAGTTAGATTATTTTGTCCAAGGGTTATATATTTAAATGGGCAAATTACTATTCCAACCATTAAAAACAGGATCATCAGAATCAGGTTTATTATCATCAGCATGTGTTATGAAATTTATTAACTTAACAGCAGCAGTTCAATGTAACATAATATAGAAGAAAAAAGTAAAAAAAAAGTAAATCAATTACAGTAGATGTATACTGAATAAATAAAAAATCATGCAAACACAAAAATAATATATATTTAAAAAGTGAGGTAGTGTTTACAGGTTCAATGTTGATTTAGGAATCGGATGGCAGAGGGAAAGAAGCTGTTCCTGAATCGCCAAGTGTGTGCTTTCAGGCTTCTGTACCTCCTGTTTGATGGTAATGCTGAGAAAAGGTGCTGAGGGTCCTTAATGATGGACACTGCCTTTCTGAGACACTGCTCCTTGAAGATGTCCTGGGTACTTTGCAGGCTAGTACCCAAGATGGAGCCGACTAAATTTATGACCCTCTGCAGCTTCTCTCGATCCTGTGCGGTAGATCCCTCCATACTAGACAGTGATGCAGTCTGTCAGAATGCTCTCCATGGTACATCTATAGAAGTTTTTGAGCGTTTTTGTTGACATACCAAATCTTTTCAAACTCCTAATGAAGTATAGTTGCTGCCTTGCCTTCTTTATAACTGCATCAATATGTTGAGATGAGGTTAGATCCTCAGAGATTTTGACACCCAGAAACTTGAAACTGCTTACTCTCTCCACTTCTGATCCCTCTATGACGATTGGTATGTGTTCCTTTGTCCTGAAGTCCACAGTCAGCTCTTTTGTCTTACCGACGTTAAGTGCAAGGTTGTTGCTACAACGCTACTCCACTGCTTGGTATATCTCACTCCTGTCATGTGTAAGTATTTGGCATCAGTTGTATTCAACTCTGCACATTCAGTGCCCTCGATTTCAACGAGATATACTGTCAAGAGCTACCAAATCTGCTGGGCAATGACTTTGTACTATTGAGGTAAAGCAATAAAATTTGGGAATGATTAAGAGACCATAAGTGGAGGATGGATGTAGGGCTGGATTTGTTATTCAGAGGGACTAACTATTACAAATCAAAACTTTATTGAGTAGTTTTGAATTAATATAGGTTGCTTTTCCTTTCAGTACCAGCACTGCCCAAAAGAACCAATTAGCAAAGACACTAGCATATGCAAGACTTTACCAGACACAACCCCATTTGTGTGCTTTTGGGCTAATAGTTTTAACTTTTGCAGCAAGAGATAGATTACTTTTCCTTCGAAAAAATCCTGAAACTTGACAAACAATTCTTGCTTTATAGATAAGACAACCTGTCAGAAAGCTCAGGAAGTTGTGGCTCCAGGTCCTATTCAAGATATGAAGACAAAAATCTAGGCTGAGACTTGAGTTCAGTAACCAAGGAAAGTACTGCCATCAATGTTGCAGGCTTTGTTAATTTGAGGCCCACTCTGAGTAATCACAAAAGACAATGAAATACTCTTATGACAAAAAGCAGAAGGGTTAACCCTACTGTTCTGATCAATAACATACAAGTAGAATTATCATTATCTAGAAGAGTTTGCCGTCCAAACTAGCTACCTCATTGTTAGTATTACAACAAAGAGTACAACAGAGCATCACTGTGATCACTACAAAGTGATTTGGGGTTGTGGACACTACTGTGGAAAAGCAAGCCTCTCTGTTACAACTTACTGTGAGCAGCTGCACATGTTGAATGAATCCAATAGCTTGAATACGAATTCAAAGCTGGCTTCAATTCCCTTTCCTAAATCTAAGAAAAGTTATTGGGGCCATCAGACATGGTGACAGTTCAGCACTTAAAAACATTGCAAAATATTATGCAGGCCTGGATTCTACAAATGCATTCTTTAAAAAGGATCTTTTCAACTGGGAGGTAGTAGAGGAGAGGCAAGAATAGTGAGTTCCTGGAGAATTAGCAGAAATTGATAGTACTGAAGTACCAATGTTTACAAAAAAGTCTATAATGGATAAAGAGTGATTTGTTTTGTGTATTCTAAAGGGAGACAACTTTTAGAATCTAAAGGCAATTGTGGAAAATTTGGGGAGAAATTTGGGCAGATACAGGAAGAAATAGCAGAGGTAACAGAAATTATAATGCAGGGTTCATTTGGCAAATGTACTTAATTTCTGTTATCCAAAGGAAGGCAAACTCATTCTCGGTAATTATGATCAAATTAACAAGATCTCTAAGTAGAATTTTTTAATCTTGACTTGAAGATGGCAAAATTGTTCACAAGGTGGAAACCAAGAGAAAGAGTTAAGTAAAGACTGGCTTGGGGCAGGTAGCTGTGGTCCATTGGGACCTTCAATGGAAATATTTCCTATTTTGTGAACCTCAGTGATCTGGAGACCAGACTTGGAAAAGTGATATCAAAATTGCAATCAATAGAAGGCTTTGGAAAATAAATTGAAGAACAAAAGTCAGTGATATCGCCAAGGTGCAATAGCTGGCAGACAAAAATCTATGTTATTAAGTGTAGAGTAGCAATATAGCTTTTTAATTACAAAATATATTCCCAAAGGGACAAAACTAAGATTTTAGAGATGGAACATTGGAAAGCTGAGGTGCAGAAGGCACTGTGAATACATCAAAATGATAGTGGCATCAGGAAACCTAACAAAATATGGAACGTTGTAGAACTTGCAATTTATAAAAGTCATAATTTAATGATAAAGGTTGTCAAAATTTACCTGATCACAATTAGAGAATAGTACACAGTGGGCTTAGGGAAGCATGTCAACAATGGAGACTTGGCATTTCACTGACCTCCGAAAATTTCCACAGACGTACAGTTGAGAGCATTCTGACTGGTTGTGTCACTGTCTGGTATGGAGGGGCCACCTCACAGGATCAGAAAAAACAGCAGAAAGTTGTAAGTTCGGGCAGTTCGATCATGGGCACTAGCCCATGTCGACAGGTGTGTCAGAAAGGCAGCATCTGTCATTAAGGACCCACATCATCCAGGACATGCCCTTTTCTCATGGCTACCATCAAGAAGGAGGTACAAAAGCCTGAAGACACACACACTCAACACCTTAGCAATAGCTTCTTCCCCTCTGCCATCAGATTTCTGAACGAACAATGAACCCATGAACACCATCTAACTATTTTTCTCTCTCTCCTTTTATACTACTTTTTCTATTTTTATATATATTTCTTATTGTAATTTATAGTTTTTCTTTTATTATATATTGCAATGTACTGCGGCTGCAAAGCAACAAATTTCATGACATATGTCAGTGATATTAAACCTGATTCTGAAGAAAATATTTTGCAATAGACGCAATTCAGTACAATGATGACTGACATAAGGAACTACAAGTACTGGGAAAATTTAGATTCAAGAAGATTATGAACGAATTTGGTTGAAGTAGTTGCAAACTGGGAAAATACAGGACAAAATTATTCCATTGACGGCAAGGTCGACAACAACAATAGAAATTAAATGCATCAGAGAGCAAATTAAGCCATTTACCAGGGAGGGTTATGAGGCAATGAAATGGACTATAAGAGTCGGGATGAAGCAGCAAACAGATCCATATGCAATAATAGGAAAAATAATTGCTATATAGGGGATAAAAAAGATACGTAAATAGTGCAATCACATAGAACCACCACTTGACAGATTATTAAGGCAAATGGATTTTATCAATCAGCCCTGTCTCCCTCCAATTCTTATATGATTAATTGCTTTTATTTTGCTCAGCCTGACAAACGCAGCAATAGATAAGATCACTCTCACACTTGTTTCCAAGTGAAATAACATCTATCAGGAAAGTGGACTGGCCACTTTTTTTCAAGGTTCAACTTTATTCACCATATACGTTTACATGTTTTAGGAATTTGCTGTGGTGTGTGGGCCTGACATGCAACAAGAACCAACAACAATTATAAAGAATAAAGAATTCTATAAAAATGTAGATACATAAATACCAGCATGTATTTACAATGTTAACAGCATTATAGAAAGTAGTTTACAGTGTTTACACTGTGTGCAGTGACGGGGAGAGGGGGAGTAATAGATAGAGTGGAGAACTAACTAGAATTGTTGATCAGATTAACCGCATGAGGGAAGAAACTTTTCAGATGGCGTGAGGTTTTTGTTTTAATAGCCCTACAGTGATTTCCAGAAGGAAGCTTCCCAGTGCCATTCATGCCTGACTTTCTCCCCCACTGACCACACACACCTATCGACATCATTTTTCATGCAACATTGATTTCTGCCCTTTCTAACACAACATGGCACTTTTGTGTACAAATTATGATCATTGCTGAACAGTATACAACTACGAGAGAGAAGAGTGGGTGGTTAAATAGTTTTTTTTCCTCCTCCCTCATTTACATACATTGTCTGGTTGCTATGGGAATACGTTTTTAGGAGCTGACACCCCTGTGTGATCGACGTGCACAAAAACTGAGTGTCAGCAGTCCAGATCAACCAGCTCGGTCCTGCAGGGAACCACGCAGGTCCCACTTTGCCAACTTTCTGGGTCTCAACCACATTAATGGCTTCAACTGAACTGAATGGAATTGAATTGACTTTATTTCTTACATCCTTCACATTCATGAGGAGTAAAAATCATTATGTTACGTCTCTGTCTAAATGTGCAATGTGCAATCATAGTAATTTATAATAATTTATAATAAATAGAACAGTCAATGTAAAATAGAAATACACTGAAATCAGCATGCGTTAAATTGGTGTGATGGTCTGGTGGAAGAAGCTGTTCTGGAGCTTGTTGGTCCTGTTTTTTATGCTGCAATACCATTCCCCCGATGGTAGCAGCTGGAATAGATTGTGGTTGGGGTGACTCGGGTCCCCAATGATCCTTCGTGCCCTTTTCTCGCACCTGTCTTTGTAAATGTCCTGAATCATGGGAAGTTCACAACTACAGGTGCACTGGGCTGTCCACACCAGTCTCTGCAGAGTCCTGCGATTAAGGGAGGTACAATTCCCATATCAGGCAGTGATGCAGACAGTCAGGATGCTCTCAATTGTGCCCCTGTAGAAAGTTCTTAGGATTTGGGGGCCATACCAAACTTCCTCAACTGTCTGAGGTGAAAGAGGCGCTGTTGTGCCTTTTTCACCACACAGCTGGTGTGTATAGACCATGTGAGGTCCTCAGTGATGTGGATGCCAACGAAGTTAAAGCTGTTCACCCTCTCAACCCCAGATCCATTGATATCAATGGAGGTTAGCCTGTCTCCATTCCTCCCTTAATCCACAACCAGCTCCTTTGTTTTTGCGACATTGAGGGAGAGGTTGTTTTCTTGACACCTATGTGTCAGGGAGATAATTTCTTCCCTGTAGGCCACCTCATTATTGTTTGAGATTAGGCCAATCAATGTAGTGTTGTTGGCAAATTTTAATTAGCAGATTGGAGCTGTGAGTGGCGACACAGTCATGGGTACACAGAGAGTAAAGGAGGGGGCTTAGTACACAGCCCTGAGGGGGACCTGTGTTGTGGATCAGGGGGGCAGAGATGAGGGAGCCCACTCTTACCACCTGCCGGCAATCTGACAGGAAGTCCTGGATCCAGCTGCACAAGGCAGGGTCAAGGCCGAGGTCTCTGCGCTTCCTGTCGAGCCTGGATGGAATTATGGTGTTGAATGCTGAACTGTAGTCCAAGAACAGCATTCTCACATAAGCATCCTTCTTCTCCAGATGTGTAAGGATGGTGTGTAGAGCTGTGGCTATTGTGTCGTCTTGTCGATCGGTTGTGTCGGTAGGCGAATTGTAAGGGGTCCAAGTGTGGGTGGTAGTATGCTGCAGATGTAGTCCTTGACTAGCCTCTCAAAGCATTTGCTTGTTATTGAGGTGAGTGTGACAGGACGCCAATCGATTAGGCATGTTACCTTGGTCTTTTTTGGTACAGGGACAATGGTAGATAATTTGAAGCAGGAGGGCACTCTACACTGGGAGAGGGAGAGATTAAAAATGTCAGCAAACACACCTGCCAGTGTGCTGTGCACATCCTGAGTACTCGCCCTGGGATGCTGTCCAGTCCCACAGCCTTACGACCCGTTGAAAACATCTGTGTACCTCAGCCTCACAGGTGACCAGGTGCAGATTGTAACAGTGGCTTTCCTCAGAGTTAGCAACATTGAACCGAGCATAAAAGTGATTGATCTCATCTGGGAGAGAGGCCACAATGTTGGCAGCACAACTATGTTTGGCATTGAAGTCTGTGATGGTATACAACCCTCGCCACAAGTCATGTGTGCTATTCATTGTGAATCTTGACTCAATCTTGTCCCTGTATTGTTGTTTCGCAGCCTTGATAGCTTTGCGCAGATTGTAGCTGCTTTTCTTGAGCTCCTGCTGATTGCTAGCAATGTAAGCTCCATGTCGTTTGCACGGAACTATTGATCTAATATCATTTTCATAATATTCCACCCACTCACTTTCCTCAATGTATCTGCGATTGGGCATAAGTACAAAACACAGCATGCAAAATTGAGATACAGTTTTTTAAAAAAACGTATTAATCCTGGACTTAAAGTGAGATTCTTTGTTTAAAGAGTTCAACTTTGCAGAGTTATTTTTACGGTTTCAAAGCACATATTTCACTGCTGCTAAGGCCTGCATTTCATAGTTCATTTATTATCAAAGTACAGGATACAACTTTGAGATTTTTCTTCTTGAAGCCAGCCACAAAACAAAGAAACAACATAGAACATGTTTGAAGAAACCCCCCACAGAATAAAATCTTCAGACGTGCAAAAAACAAATCGTGCAAACAGCAAAAAGTATAAAAAAAGACAGAAAATATTAAACATCAAACCGTAGAGACCCCAAAAGTCCATTCCAACTATTCTTCAGTTTCCTTGCAATCTGTATGGTAGAGATATTCCTGCACTGCTACTGAAATGGAGTTTCCAGGATATGGGCACAGTGATGATCAGAATCAGGTTTAACATCACTGGTGTATGTTGCAAAATTTGTAGTTTTGCATCAGCAGTACATTGCAAAACATAGTAATGAAAAACTATAAATTACAGCAAAAAGCATATATTTCAAAAGAATACCACATTTATTAAGTGGTGCAAAAAGAGAGGGAAAATACAAAGGTAGTATTCATGGGTTCTTTGTCCATTCAGAAATCTAATGATGGAGGGGAAGAAGCTGGTCCTGAAACACTGAGTGTGTCTTCAGACTCCTGTACCTCCTCTTTAATTGTAGCAATGAGAAGAGGGCATGTCCTGGGTGATGGAATCCTTAATGATGGATGCCGCCTTTCTGAGGCATGGCCTTTTGAAAGTGCTCATGAAGGAGCCTGAAAATTTTACAATTTTCTGCAGCTTTTTGCGATCCTGAGCAATGGCCCGTCCATACCTGATGGTGATGCAGCAAGTTAGAAAGCTCTCCACGGTATATCTGCAGGAATTCGCAAGCGTCTTTGTTGCCATACCAACTCTCCTCAAACTCCAAATGAAGTATAGCAGCTCTCATGTCTTCTTTGTAATTGCATCAATGTTTTGGGCACAGGATAGATTTTCAGAGATGTTGACACTCAGAAACTTGAAACTGCTCACCTTTTCCACTTTTGATGCCTCAATGAGGACTAGTGTGTGTTCCCTCGACTTCCCTTTCCTGAAGTTTACAATCAACTCCTTGGTCTTACTGATGTTGAGTGCAAGGTTGTTGCCCTGTGACATCACTCAGCCAGCTGATCTACCTCGCTCCTATACATCAGGCAATATAGGATGCACGGCAACTCTGGCAGGGTCTGCAAGATATTACTTCCTACAAAGCTAAACCCAATAGCATGAATGGCAGCGATGCTTCACTACCAGATGAACTCAACACCTTCTATGCACGGTTTGAAGGGGAGAACACATCAACAGCTGTGAAGATCCTTGCTGCACCTGATGACCCTGTGATCTCCGTCTCAGAGGCCAATGTTAGGCTGCCTTTAAAGAGAGTGAACCCTCGCAAGACAGAAGGTCCCGATGGGGTACCTGGTAAGGCTCTGAAAACCTGTGCCAACCAACTAGCGGGAGTATTCAAGGACATTTTCAACCTCTCACTGCTATGGGCGGAAGTTCCCACTTGCTTCAAAAGGACAACAATTATACCAGTGCCTAAGAAGAATAATGTGGGCTGTCTTAACGACTATTGTCCGGTAGCACTCACGTCAACAGTGATGAAATGTTTTGAGAGGTTGGTCATGACTAGCCTGAACTCCTGCCTCAGCAAGGACCTGGACCCCTTTGCAATTTGCCTATCGCCACAATAGGTCAATGGCAGACACAGCCTCAATGGCTCTCCACACGGCTTTAGACCACCTGGACAACACAAACACTTATGACAGGATGCTGTTCATTAACTATAACTCAGCATTTAATACCAACACTCCTAAAATCCTGATTAAGAAGTTGCAGAACCTGGGCCTCTGTACCTCCCTCTGCAATTGGATCCTCTACCCCCTAACCGGAAGACCACAATCTGTGCAGGTTGGTGATAACATATCCTCCTCGCTGACGATCAACACTGACACACCTCAGGGGTGTGTGCTTAGCCCACTGCTCTATGCTCTGTATACACAGGACTGTGTGGCTAGACGTAGCTCAAATACCATCTATAAATTTGCTGACGATACAACCATTGTTGGTAGAATCTCAGGTGGTGAAAAGAGGGCATACAGGAGTGAGATATGCCAACTAGTGGAATGGTGCCGCAGCAACAACCTGGCACTCAACATCAGTAAGATGAAAGAGCTGATTGTGGACTTCAGGAAGGGTAAGACGAAAGAGCACATACCAATCCTCATAGAGGGATCAGAAGTGGAGAGAGTGAGCAGTTTCAAGTTCCTGGGTGTCAAGATCTCTGAGGATCTAAGCTAGTCCCAACATATCGATGTAGTTATAAAGAACAAGACAGCAGCTATACCTCATTAGGAGTTTGAAGAGATTTGGCATGAAACAATTACACTCAAAAACTTCTATAGATGTACTATGGAGAGCATTCAGACAGGCTGCATCACTGTCTGGTATGGGGGGGTGGGATACTGCACAGGACCGAAAGAAGCTGCACAGGGTTGTAAATCTAGTCAGTTCCATCTTGGGTACTAGCCTACAAAGTACCCAGGACATTTTTAGAGAGCAGTGTTTCAGAAGGCAGCATCCATTATTAAGGACCTCCAGGGCATGCCCTTTTCTCACTGTTACCATCAGGTAGGAGGTACAGAAGCCTGAAGGCACACACTCAGCGATTCAGGAACAGCTTCTTTCCCTCTGCCATCCGATTCCTAAATGGACATTGAACCCTTGGACACTACCTCACTTCTTTTAATATACAATATTTCTGGGGTTTTTCGAACATTTTTAAATCTATTCAATATACATATATTGTAATTGATTTACTTATTTATTTATTATTATTGGGTTTTTTCCTCTTCCGTATTATGTATTACATTAAACATGCCGGTGATCTGATTCTGATTCTCATCACCGCCTGAAATTCTGCCAGCAATAGTTGTGTTGTCCGCAAATGTATAGGTGGTGTTTGAGCTGTGCCTAGCCATAAGATCATGGGTGTAGAGGGAGCAGATCGGTGGGCCAGGCGCTGACAAAAAATGGAAATAGAATCCCCAATCAGGATGTAGGGTGTTAGGGATCATTCTGGAGTTATGATATTATGAATAGAATAATTATGAATAAACTAGAATCAGAACCAATTTAATTTCCAAATGATACTTTGTGGCCAGTCATTTGGTGTGAGATATTAGATTCTGTCCCAGGGGAAGACAATTGATGAATGTTCCTGCTATTAGCACATTGTTAAAAGTGTATCCTTGCCATTTAATGCCCAGTTCAGGACAGATCTGTTTTGTCAATTAACCTTCTGGGGAGTTGTATAGTCATGGCAACACCCTTCAACACAAGAGGTTCCACAGACACGAGGAAACCTGCAGATGCTGGAATTTCAAGCAACACAAAAATTGCTGGTGAACGCAGCAGGCCAGGCAGCATTTATAGGAAGAGGTACAGTCGACGTTTTGGGCTGAGACCCTTCGTCAGGACTCGTCCAGAGCAACAGACATAGAATGCTGGAAGACTTCAGCGGATTAAGTAGTATCTATGGAAGGGAATAAACATTCGATGTTTTGGGCCAAGACTTTTGTAAATATGTAATTCTGTAAATTTACCTGTTTATATTCAAAAATGTTAAGGTTATGTAGGTGATTATAGCAACTGAAACTGTAGTTAATTACTTATTGTTATCTTCGTGTTGAAGAAGTATAAACAGCATGATAGGAGAGTGAGTTTTATTTTATTTTATTTACTTAGCACACTGCGGAGTAGGCGCTTCCAGCCCTTCGTGCCACGTTGCCCCAGTGACCCCAGACAAACCTGATTAATATGATCTGAGGTTTAACCAAACAGGTACGTTGTGATGTTCCAATTTACGAAACCTCGATCTGAGCAAATGCTGCATAAATACTGCCTATACACATTTATCAGTCGGCAAGAAATAACAGATTGAACACCTCACAAAGTTATAAAGAAGTATATTTATTAATTTCAGCTTTATCAAACAGTTAGTAAGAGAAAGAAAAGAAAAAGTAAATAAAAGGACCCATTACAATTAAACTAGCCTAAATGTGCACATGACCATTGGAGCTCACATCTTCCAAAAGCTGGGTATAGGCGTTACTCACAGCGCTGAATTCTCATCACCAATCACTGGTAGGGCATCCCATCTTGGACTCCTCCATCTTGCAAAGCATTCCTTGCAATTGCATCTTCCTGTCAGATTGAATCCTACGGCCGTCTCTCCCAATCTTCTCCTCATCTCCCCAAAAACACCACGAACCCCACTAGCATCCGTCACAAATCTCTCACCGTCCAGCTCTCTCTAGAACATTCTCCCAATTTCACCCTCCTGATTGACTGACACCACATTCTAAAGTTGAACAACATGCCTCCTTATATTTAGCCGAAACCAAAACATTCTACCAGCAGGACACATTGCCTTTATAGAAAGCTACTAAATGAAATACCCCACAGCATAGCAGTAAAAAACCAGGGCATTACACTTGCAAGCAGTCACCCAGACAACACATGTGTGTTGTGTTTACAGTCATTTTTCAAAGTAATGCCCTAGAATCTTTCATAATCGAATATTTACTCTAAAATATTTTCATCCTTGACGGTGAATCCTTTCTAAGTCAGAATTCAACCACAAGTCATTATTCTGATTCTTTTTGTAGTTCTGTTATCATTTCAATTTGGTTTGTATAATTACCTCTTTGCTTGTTGAATTCCTCTGCCTTTCATCCTATCATGCATCATTTTCTTTATTCCCCCTCTCACCAACCTTCAATATCTTATTTTGTCCAATTTTAGTGAAAGCTGCCACCCTGAAAAGACTCAGCAGGTCGTGCTGCATCCATGGAAATGATCAGTCAATGTTTCAGGCCAGAACCCTTCGTCAGGACCCCAGCATCTGCAGATTATTTTGTGCCACGCTGACAATATGACTGTTTTGCTCTCTGTAGACACTGCTTGGTGCCCACTTCTAGTGTTTTATTTTTATTTGCATTTCAGATTACTGACAATTTTGATCTATCCTTGTCTTTTTCTCAGTCCTTGAATGGTTCCTTCATACAGTAAGATGGACTCTTGACTTTAACTTCTAAGACAGGGGCAGCATGGTAGCACAGTGGTCAGCGTAACACTTTATAGTGCCAGCTGTAAGATAGGAGTTCAATTCCCATTGCTGTCTGCAAGGAGTTTGCAAATTCTGCCCATGACCGCATGGATTTCCTCCGGGTGATTTGGTTTCTTCCAACTTTCCAACGATGTACGAGTTAGGGTTAGTAAGTCATGGGCATGCTATGTTGGCACTGTAAGCATAGCAACACTTGCAGACTGCCCCCAGAATATTGCATTTCCCACCGCTCTATGTAAGGAGTTTGCAAGTTCTGTCCATGACCACATGGGGTTCCTCCGGGTGCTGTGATTTCCTCCAACTTTCCAACGATGTATGAGTTAGGGTTAGAAATGTTGTGGGCATGCTGCATTGGCACTGAAAGCATTGTGACACTTGCAGACTGCCCACAGCACATTGCAAATAACGGCACAAACTATGCATTTCATTGTATGCTTTGATGTACATGTGACAAATAAAGCTAATCTTTATCTTTAATTCTGTGTCTACTTCAGTACGACCTTATTGCTCTGTGCTTTCTCTGCAGCTTTTTCAATTATTCTGCATTCTATTAACATTTAATATTGTACTCTGTCAATGCACCGTGTAATGAATTGATCTGTATTAACAGTACACTCGATGAGCTTTTCATTGTACCCCAATACATGTGACAGTAATAAACCAATTCCAATTCATTCTTCCAAACTTGAGGTAAATCACTTGGAAGCTAATGAAAACAAACTTAAGCATAAAAGATGTTCACCATTGAGATGCATGATTGTTTTACTTTGCCTTAATACATAAACCTGATGGCATGTTAGCTCAGTGCTAAATTCACAAAGTTTTTCAACTAGGGAGAGATAATCAATACCAATGGGAACAGTACAAGAGAACAGTAATAAACTTGCAGAGTGAGCAATTAATTGGGAAATCAGGTTCAACACAAATATTTTCAAGGCACGAAAATCAGAAAGGTCACTTTTAAATTGGAATGGGCTGGTCTAGAGTGGATAGAGGTACAAATATCCACTAAAAGTTGCATTATAGTTTACCAAGAGCCAGAAAGTAAACTCCAAACTCTAGTTTTATTTATGGAATGATAGAATTGATAGGTAGGAAGGGTATGCTGCACTTGGAGAGCACTATGTGCAATTCTGGTTGCCATGTTTATGAAAAAACAAGAGCTCAACAATAAACTGAGAAGGATGATCCCAAATGTATAACTACATGCAAAGGGGATGAAAAAAAAAAGTGGAGAGGCAAAGGATTAATAGACTGGGTCTCTTTTTTCTTTTAACAATCTGAAGAGATTTTATTAGACTGGATAAAGAGAGAAGGCTTTCACTTGTCAGGTAGAAGATTACCAACATCATAGGGTGGTCCAGGAAGTTCAATCAGGGGTAAGCTCTTTAGTGAAAAGGTGGTGAGAATGTGAAGTTCACTATCACAGGGACCGGCTGAAGCCAACAGTACTTAAGAAAACGCTAGATAAGTATATGAAGTAGGTAATGTATGAGGGAAGGGGAGAAGGCTCAAATAGAACATAAATGCCAACATGGAGTAGTTGGCCTGAAGAGTCTATTTCTGTTCCACAAGTCCTGTGTAATCATAAGCAACCTTCAGGGAGCTGGAATGAAGAGGTTGAGGGTATATTTCAATCTGCACAAAGAATTTAAAACAAATTTGAAGCATAAAGTTAAAGCAAAATTATTCAGGGTGAAACCAGACAGCATTTTATTCAGATAATCAGGAAATGTGGAATTCATCCACTCGTGGAGCTGGGATTAAATTTGCACCAGACTTGACAGCGAGGGTTGAGGAACAGAGGGGCTTTCACAGTTTTTGGCGAAGACTCAATAAGGAGGGTAGCAGTGCAATAGTAATTAGGGAGAGGTATTCTCTAGGACACCATAAAGGGTGATCCAGGGCAGCAGGGGTGCAGGAGTGTGGTGTTATGGGTGGGACTGGTGATTTGATAAAGAGACAAATTATATCATGGCAGTAGATAGATACTTTATTGATCCCAAAGGAAATTACAGTGTCACAGTAGCATTGTACAACTATACAAATATTGGAAGAGGAGTAAGAAAGAACAAAAAAAAGTTACCTCAAACCGTCTAACAGGAGGGGGTCATCACTTTCCCAGCTATTGGTTAGATCATTATAGAACCTAATGGCCGAGGGTAAGAATGACCTTATATAGCACTCTTTGGAGCAGTGCAGTTGTCTTAATCTATTACTAAAAGTGCTCCTCTGTTCAGCTCAGGTGGCCTGCGGATGATGAGATATGTTGTCCAGAATTGCCAGGATTTTCCGTAGAGTCCTTTTTTTTCTACCAGAGCCCCCAGTGTGTCCAGTTTGACTCCTATAACAAAGCCAGCCTTTCTAAACGGTTTATTGAGCCTGTTGGCACCACCAGTGTTGATGTCATTGCCCCAGCACACCACCGCACAGAAGATTGTGCTAGCAACAACAGACTAGTAGACATGTGAAGGAGAGGTCTGCATACTTCAAAGGACCTCAGTCTCCTCAAGAAGTAGAGACAACTCTGGCCCTCTTGTATACAGACTCTGTGTTGGTGTTCCACTCAAGAATTTCTGCTCCATTTGGTGCTTAAGATATTTTAGTTGAACTTTGACTCATGGATTTATAAGAATACAAGAGAAAGGAGCTAGAGAAGGTAACAGACCCACTTGGGCCAGCTCTACCATTCCACAAGATCACAGGTGAACTCATGCTTCAGCCCTCTGGAAGAGAGAATTTCACAAATTCTCCATCCTTTGAAGGAAGTCATTTCCCCCTCTTTAATCCTAAATGATCTTCTCCTTATTTTGAGATTTTGACCACTAATTCTGGCTTCCTTAACAAAGGGGGACATTATCTCTACATCAACTCTATCAAATCCTCTAATAATTCAATACTTTTCAATGAGGTCACCTTGCATTCTTATAAAATGGGAAGAATTTATTTATTTACTTATTTATTTAGCAATACAACATGGAGTTCCAAGGCCTTCCAAGCCTTGGTGCCCCATCAACTCCATAACACTAACCTAATCACAGGACAATTTACATCGACCAATCAACCTACTCAGTACATCTTTGGGCTGTGGGATGAAACCAGAGCACCCAGGGAAACCCTATGCATTCTCTGGGGCAGACGTACAGAGACTCTTTACAGAACAGCACCAGAATTGAACTCTGAACTCTGGAACACCCCAAGCTATAGAAGTGTCGTGCTAACCCCTATGCTAAATTAGACCCAGTATTTTCAATACCTCCTTAGACAGAAGACATACCAAAACAGGATTCAAATCATAAAGACAAGAGATTCTGCAGATGCTCGAAATCTTGAGAAAACATACACAAAATACTGCAGAAATCTAGGAAGTCAGGCAGCGTCTATAGAGGGGGATAAACAGTCCATGTTTTGAGCCAAGGCACTTCATCAGATTGTGGAAAAGATGATTCCTATAGTGGGGAGTCTATGACCAGAGGGCACAGCTTCAGAAGAGAGGGACGTCCTTTTAGGTGGTGAATCTGTGGAATTAATTACAACAGACAGGAAGCCAAGTCATTGGGTAGATTTAAAGAGAAGTTTGTTAGGTTCTTAATTAGTAAGGGTGTCAAAAGATTACACGGAGAAGACAAGAGAATTGGTTTGAGAGGGAAAATAAATCAGCCATGATGGAATGATGGAGCAGACTTAATGAGCCAATTGGCCTAATTCTGCGCCTATGTCTTATGGTCTTATCAGGACCGGTGAAAGATCTTGGTCTGAAACATCAACTGCTTATTCCCCTCCATAGATGCTGCCTGTCTTGCTGAGTTCCTCTGACATTTTGAGTGTGCTGCTCAGGATCTGAATCTTCTTCCCTTTCTTCAAATGCCAAAAACTTTTCTAGCACTAGAAAAGTCTCAGCACTGGAGATAGTAACAAATCAGTTTCCTAACTCCTGAAAGTAGTCTTTCCACTCCAAGATTAATGCATCTGACTGCCGAATGGGTTGACAGATAACAATGCACGAAAGAAACTTCTCTGATGGTGTGCAGTTTTGTACAAGTTCAGATGATCCTGTGCAAAATATCAGCTGACAGCAAGTCAAAGAAGACCTGGAGGCTTGGCAGAGTATTTTATTTGAACATCTCACTAGATCTGAAGCACTGTAGTAATATTAGGTGTTCAGTCCATATACAGTGCAAAATGAGATGAAGCAGCTAAAGACATATTTTTGGAACTGAAAGTGTGCAAAATCTTCCAGCGTACAAGATTTATTCTCTGTACCATAATCTGTTAAGGCCTGCAAACATAACTCTCCCTACAAACTGTAATGTTGTTGTGTTGAAACCTGCAAGTCCAGTTCGCTGGTTCATTGGCGAGACCGACAATAGGGGAACTGCATTGCCTCGGTGGAGCCGAGGACAGGGCCTTGGCACAGGGTCAGTTTGGACGCAGCGGCCTGTTGCATTCACCCAGGGGAGGGGGCAGGGGCCTTTGCTGAGTGCACTGGAGTCTGTGCTGGGGTGGGGGAAAGGCCCCTCCATTGTTGCTGCCCTCCAATGTTCACTCGGTGGGAGAATAAGCTGCACCAGAACAACCTACAGTCATGCCACTCAGGGACTTTGGCTATATTATTTCTTTTTCTTTGTGACTGCATGTGTTTTCTGAAATTATAACTATATTTGTTCTTGTGCTATGTGCTATGTGCTGCCGGTAATGTGCTTTGCGCCTTGGCCCCAGAGGAACACTATTTCATTTGGCCATATTCATGTCTGGTTGAGTAATAAGTAAACTTAAAACTAGATCAATCCATTTAAATCAACTCATCTATTGCAACTAATCCAGCCAGTGATCAGCAACTTCGACAAACAGAAAATAATCAACCATATTATCAGGTTAATGTGAACATGTTTCTTTCACTTCCAGTACTCCTGTTCCCCTTCCTCTTTTCCTGCCTGGAAATTAACTGTTCATAACCATTTTCATTCACGAGCTGTTTTTTTTTTCTGTATTTCTTTAAACCATAAGTGTGTGTGTGTGTGTATGTGTATGTATATATCAATAAAATCTAATTGCCTAGCAATTGGATTTCACCCATCTTTTAGTGCAATGGATGGCCTAACTCTGCTTCATGAGGCCACAAAAATTGCTACAGTACTGTGCAAATGCCTTAAGGCCAATTTCTACTTCTGTATCAAATCTACGCCGTAGGTATGGCATAGCCGTGTATCCTACGCCGTAGCCTGACGTGCACCTCCCCAAAAATGTAACTACGCGTCATGGCGATGCAGACCGCAACAACTGCGATTGGTCCGCTTGGTAGCATCGCATTTCCTCCTCGCTGCAATAGCTTCCGATTGGGCGACTGAAGGGCAGGGAAGGAACTCTGGCTGCAATGCTTTCCATAAAGCTTTACAGACCTCCGAAATTATGGAGGACCCTGTGCTTGACGCCAGTTTGTAGCTAGCTGCTACAGCCTGTTGACTTCCACCTGAAGCTAAAACTCGAATGGTGATTGCCAGTCTCCGAGTATACTGTGCGTACACTGATGCGAAATAAATGGTTGGAGACTATGAACCAAGTCGTCAAATCTACCTGCCAATATCCAAAAATATTTGAAATGCATTTCCTCGTCCATGTCTCTCAGTGTCCGGACAAGCCCAGAAAATTCACCCCCCTTCAGTTTCAGTCGCCATTGTTCGAAGTTTGAGTTTCTTCGTGTTGAGTTTCAACACGAAGAAACTCTACGCAGTGGCATAGAAACCCCACCGCCAACTAGTGTTTTGGCGGTGAATTGCAGAGCAATGCAGACACACCAACGCAGAAGTATAAATGCTCACAATGGCATAGCCCACTTGCGTAGACTATGGCGTAGGCTACTACGCAGAAGTATAAATCAGCTTTTAGGCACATATATAAATAGCTAGGATGCCTAAAGACTTTGCACAGTACTGTAGCAATTTTATGTCATGCATTGTACTACAGCCACCAAAAATAAAAGCAAATTTCATGGTATATGTGGGGATGATAAACCTGATTCTGAAATGGGTCTCTGTTGTGGACTGAGAGTGGAAAGGGGGCAGAGAAAGGGGAATCACTGTTGAGAAAAAGAAAAAAGGGAGGGGAGAGAACAGGAAGCACCAGAGGGACATTCTGTAATGATCAATAAACCAATTGTTTGGAATCAAATTACCTTGCCTGATGTCTCAGGGCTGGGTGTGTCTGCACCTGTGCCCCCCCACTGACCCTGATACTCCTTCTCTGCCACCTGTCCCAATCCCCTCCTATCGCACCCTTCCGAACATCCTTTGCTCCCACTAGATTTGCAAAACTCGCTCTCCGCTCCACATCGACAAAAATACCGAACTGTGCAAAACTCTTAGGCCTAAGACTTTTGCACCGTACTGTACACTGGTAAAAATAAACTTTGAAAAAGTATCGCCCAGGCATTTTCATCCATCTATTTTAATTGTTGTCTCATTGCAACTGAGGATTATGTGAAACATTTCAGAGACTCAAAGAGTGGTCAGTCAGAAAAACTAAATAAAAGCTGAAAAGGAAAGAGAAAAAGAATTGCAGAGAAGTGACAGGGGAGGAGGAGGAGGAGTCAAGTGTCTACCCAGTGTCTGGTCACACACCTGCTGTCCTCCTCTACGCTCGCACCCATGCACCATTTCCCTGTGCCCTAAATTAAGGGTGGCCAATCTTTTACATTCCATGCGTCAATTTTTTCACGCATGAGTTCAGATGCGATTTTTTCACGCACGAGTTCTATATTAACATATTTTTACAAGAGTTGAATGGGGGTACAAGAGTTGTATGGCGCATCTGAACTCCTGAGTGAAAAAATTGACGGGTGGAATGTAAGAGGTTGGCCACCCTTGCTCTAAATGGTGTAAGCTACTTTGAGGCACGGCTATAAAATAGGGCAGGAAATGCTGCTGCAAGCACAACAAACTGCTCTGTGTCTGAAGCACTGCAGTAATAATTGGATGATCTTGTATCAATTTTTAATGCATGTATTTCTAAATGATAATAAATGAGGACTGAGTGTCCTCATAATCTAATCTAATGATCAATACCAACAGTATACAGTGTAAATTGAGATGGAGCAGCTAAATGCATTTTTCTGGTACTGAAACTGAACAAAAACTTTCAGAGCACAAGGCTTATTCTCTTCATCATAATCCTTTGGAGTGTATGGGGTGTCAGGGAGGGGTAGCAGCTCTAGTGGGGGAACATGTCGTGTCCTTTTCAAGGCGGTTAGTCCACTTTTGGTCCCCACCTGGCACCCAGCTCTCACCTGTGGCTCCCCGTAGCTATTTGCATGCGACAGCGGCCACACCCCGGGCAACAGCTTCGACAAGCCGGCTAAACCAGGTGAGGGTAGCCGACGGGTCTCAAACCCTCGGTGAGATAAGGAGACGTCTATCCCAGCATGTGAAGACAGACTCCAGCAGATAAGACCAACGGAAGGTCCAACAGTCAAGAAGGTGGTCTCTGCAAGCGTCGTGGAACGTGTAGAGCAGGACAAGACACAGAAGATGCCCTGGTCATCCACTGTGCCTAGTCCCATCTCCAGCCGTCTCGACTCTTGCCTTGCCACTGGATCCAGATGGGAATTGGGAAGAGAGAGTGAGGCTGACACGGCGCAACTCTCCCTCCCTTAAATCCAAATCAAGCGCTAGTCTCGACACCATCACCAGCTGGTGGCGCAATGACATCAGCGCCGGACTCCAGGGGCGAAGGTTCCCGAGTTCAAATCTAGTCAAGCTGCTCCTGGGCACGCTTTCCATCTGTGCCGGGTTGAGTGTCAAGCAAGCGACTCGACCTCGTAAAAAAGTACTAATGGTGTCGAGGTCTTCATCGATGACGATGGACGAACCTTAAGGCCCACAATTGGCATCCAGAATGTAATGAATATAACTATCTCTGTAACCACGAACAAGCCTTGATTGGTTATATTCATTCACAAACAAGAGAAAATCTGCAGATGCTGGAAATCCAAGCAGCACACACAAAATGCTGGAAGAACTCATCTCTTTTTCTCTAGTCCTGCTGAAGGGTCTCGGCCCGAAACATCGACTGTACTCTTTTCCATAGATGCTGCCCAGCCAGCTGAGTTCCTCTAGCATTTTGTGTGTGTTGCTCGGCTATATTCATGTATGGTTGAACGATATTTAAACCTGAACTTGAGCTTAAAACTGGAGCAAGCTGCTTAAACTCATCGTAACTAATCTGACCAGTGATCAGCTCTTTGAAAAACATAAATAAACAACCATATTGTCAGATTAATGGGAATTTGTTTCTCCCATTTCCAGTACTCCTTTTCCCTTTTGGACAAGCCAAGTACCAGCAAGTCCACAATGTGTCTGCAACTCTTCTCCATGAAGGGCAACACAGGTAATAGGCTGCACGTTTTACAGTCATTGATGATGTCACCATGTACCGTCTGTGAATGATGCCAGGAGACTAAGGTGAATTGCGCTTGGAAGCACCTGATCCATTGATAGGCAAGACATCAACTGGAAATGGACACAATCACATCAGAATATGCACAAAATGATACGGTGTGCATAGTTGGCTCTGGAGGAAAACACAAATTTATCTGAGACGCATTGTCAAAATTTGTTTCCTGGCAATCTCCCTCAGGAAACCAGACTCAATCTAACAAAAACAAGACAATTCAGCTGGTAGAAGGACATGGAAATCACAATTGCTTGCAGCTAAGAATTCAAATAAAAGCAATTTGGAAAGCAAGATCAGTCTTTCAGTTTTGTAATTTTTAAAACCTTTCATCAGCCTGATCTCACACAGTATATCGTGGGTATACTAGATTCATTACTGAGATGAGGAGAGGTTAATCAATTGGTTCCTGAAGCTAGGAATCCCCAGGCTCCCCAGTTTACTTCCTGATCACCAAGGCCAGACCCACAAGGTTCCCATCCAAAGTCCGGCCTGGGCACCAGAGATGTGTTTGGGAGGAAATATGTCCAGGTTTCTCACTTATGGGAGTGGGAAACACCTATCTTCCAAAAATAAAGACTGAAAATTAAACATTTTGAAGATAATAATTGTTGTTGTTGTTGTTATTGTTGTTCCTTTTCATGCCTTGTGGCACATCAATCAACATTTTTGCTGTTTCCGTAGCATTTGACTGTTTCTTACAAGGCCAAGTTGCTAGCTCAATGCTCAACCCAGCACAGATGGAATATGAGCAAGGAGCTGTCTGGATTCGAACTCGGGCCCCTTCACCTCAAAGTCCAGTGCTGATGCCATTACACCACCGGCCGGCAATCTGAAGATAATACTTGGCTTTTAAGTAATTTCTCCTTGAAGTATTGCCCTCACAGCTCATAGTCAGATTTAAGAAATAGCGTCCAATAAATTCTGCAGTCTTTTTCTTCTTTTGTTTATTTAGTGTAATACTGGCAACACCAATGCACATTCATATGCATGAAGGTACATACGCACATGTTTATACATTCATATACATGCAGGTAAACATATGCACAAATATTCATATGCATGTAGTTATACAAACCCACACCTGCAAACATATATTATTTCACAAAGTATGTCTGTCATGAACTTGCATTGGATATATATATATAGATTTTTTTGGGTTAAATTTAATAAGTAGTCCAAAAAAAGGAAAGAAAAAGTAGAAAGGTAGTGTTCATGGGTTCAATGTCCATTCAGGAATCGGATGGCAGAGGGGAAGAAGCTGTTCCTGAATCATTGAGTGTGTGTCTTCAGGCTCCTGTACCTCCTTCCTGAAGGTAGCAGTGAGAAGAGGGCATGTCCTGGGTGGTGGGGGTCCTTAATAATGGAACCCACCTTTCTGTGGCACCACTCCCTGAAGATGTCCTGGACAGCACAGAGGCTAGTGTCCATGATGGAGCTGACTGATTTTACAACTCTCTGCAGCTTAGTTCAATCCTGTGCAGTAGCCCCCCATAACAGATAGTGATGCAGCCAATTAGAATACTCTTCACAGTACATCTGTAGAAATTTGTGAAATACTAAATCTCCTCCAACCACTAGATCATGACTGTCATCAAGATTATGACTAATCTTCTATCTCTCTGCTGTTTTCCAGAATCAATACCATATTCTCTTATTATCAGAAAACTATCAGCCTAGTTTTAAATGAACACCACAACTGAGCCTTCACAGACCTCCAGGAAAAGAATTCTGAAAGCTTGCCACCCTTTGTGTGATTTCTTTTTCTTTTTCAGAAAAAAATCTGGTCCACCTATCAACGATCAGGCTCCCAAAATGGTGTGGGTAACTTCACTCACCCCAACTCTGAACTGATTCCACAATCTGTGGACTCACTTTCAAGGACTCCACAACTTACATTCTCATTATTATTTATTTACATATTTTAAAATTTGGACAGTTTGCCTTCTTTTGCACATTAGTTGCCAGTCTTTAGGTATAGACTTTCATTGATTCTATTGTATTTCTCTGTTCTACTGTGAACGCCTGCAAGAAAGTGAATCTCAGGGTGATATATACATACTTCGATACAAATTAACTTTGCACTTTGAACCCTTAATTCCCAGACCCTTCATTCAGGGGAAGCACCCTCCTTGTACCTTTGTTGTTAATTATTTTTGTAATATACATTTCCACAAGATATCCTCTTCTTCCAAACTCTAGAGAATGCAGTTCTATACCTCCGTATAAAGCAAAACTCACATACCTGGAACTGACCAAGTGGATCTTTACTCTCAGACGAATACATCCTTTATTAGACAGGGCCATCAAAACTGTGCACAATAAACCAGATACAGTCTCACAAACCCCAATACCAAGGTCAAGTTCAAGTTTAATTGTCATTTACCGTACGTGAATACAGCCAAACAAAACAGCTTTACTCCAGGACCAAGGTGCAAAACATAGTACCAACAGTCATACACAGCACAAGAAACACATAGCACATATAAGAATAGTAGTAAAATATAGTCACACAAAAAATACACCATCCAATTCCCTGAGCCCACGAATGTTGCAGCAGTCTGCCGTTGAACATAAAATATCTTGTCTTCTGCCAAGCGAACACTAGAGGACAGCACTGACTCCAGAATGTATGACTCTGGCACCTCTCTCCCGGGTGGCTGCAAGTAAGCAACACCGTGGCTTGAGGCCTAGTCCTCACTACAACCGAGGCCACACAGCTCGCCTGCCATTCACCCCCAATAAACCAGTGAAATGGGCTTGCAGCATTCCACATTAACTACGTCCATTAGGGTTTTGCGATCACAAGAAAAGTAACCAAGATGATCACTCACTGTTAAGCTGCACACCCCCTCCGTGCACCCACTCTGACACCCATCTGATGCAGGCAGCAGCATGATCCACACCATGTCCAGCTCCCTCAGTTACTCTGAAAATGAGCAACTTGCTGATAGGGTAGGCCTATAGTTCTTTAAATTCCTAATGTCCGGCAGGTTCTAGTGATCATAAAAATGTGTTTAAAAAGACAATAACACCTTTAGGTGTCCTTGTAAAAGCTGCTGCATCCAAGCACACCACCATCTTACCGGAAGTAAGATCTTAACATCGCAATAGGTTTCCAAATTCTTGCAATCAAACACTCTCATTATAAAGATTAAAATATGTCCCCTTTAATTGCCCACTATACCTTCATGATGTCCTATCAGATATTAACACTATTCATAATTCTCACCATTTAATAAACACACAGCTTTTCTCTGGCATTCAGCGAAGCAAATGATCTTCAACATGGTTTCAAATTACCAAGTTCTCATCCAGTCACTCAGCTGTCCATATCCTCCTTCATTCTCATAACCGCAGCTGGTTTAGTGTTAACACATTAGAATTAGATGTGATACTACTGAACTAAACAAGATTTGTGGTAGAGGAAGGTTGAGAAGCCATTCTTACCTTAATCCCTAATCATATACCATTCTGAATGGCCTTTCGTTAATTCTGTTTCCCTTCCCATGACTGGCCTACTATTTCCAAATTTTTTTGTTTTTATTTACAATTTTGAGTCCCTAGTTAAGACTTGGCACTCCATTTTGTTTCCTCAGCTATGCCCTTTCTTCATAGCCTTCACTATATCCCTACGTTGTTCCCTCCCTTCGCACCAATGTTAAAGAACACAAATACTGGTCCACATCTTTCTCAATTAAGGTAGCTCAAATCAAAGAATATGGAATTCAAAATACAAGCTTCCCTTTATCAATTGCAAACATCTTGACAAATATCTAAAAAAAATGAATGCCCACATGCAGCAGTGATAGAACTGCAAAACTGTTAATTAAAATGTTCTGCTGTCAAACACAATGGTTTCTATGTGCTGAAAGCATTTAGCTCGGCAAGATTTCTTTAAAAAAAATATTTTATCTGTCAACTACTGTGTGACAAAGCACGAGTTTGAATGGCAATGTGAATCCACCATCTGGCATCCCAAATAGTGTAACAGCAAGCCTATTTACTTGCTTAACACTGAAGAACTGCAATGTTTTCACTCCACTTTCACACCATCCATTTACATTATTTCATTTATTTTCTTCTCAATTATTTTTGGCACCCTTTGTGCAACATTAAAAAAGAGATTTACATTTATATGTAATGACTCCCATAATTCAGGTCATTGAAAATGTCTTAATGATGCATGAAGTTCTGTAATTGTTGTAGGAAATGGAGCAGCCGAATTTCCCAATCCAATCTCCTTTAAACAAAGATGTAATGGTCATCATACAAAGGTTTCAATTTACTTATTTTTATATAAATATCGATGTTGTTGACTGAGGGAAAAGTATTGTCCAGGATACTGGAAGAACTCCACAGATCTTTTTGGAATTAGGGTCATGTGATATTTTGGGCCCACCTGAAAGCACTGAGGAAAATTAATCTTTCCACAAAAGCATTTGGAGCCCACACTGTATCAATCGCCAAATATAGGGAATAATTTATTAAAATCAATCTTAGGAATGACTCTTTGTCTCTGAAAACTTATTGACTGATGGTCCAATGCAAGATGTCCAAGACTGATAACCATCAGCACCAACCATCATAGAAAAATCACCCTCAGTCTAATCACAGACCAGAAATGAAGAAGTCAGAGAGTGACCTAAACCTTGATCAAAAGTTGACGGCCTCCACAGAGGAAGTGGAGTGAGTTCAGAATAATAATAGGTCTTTCATCATCACACCGTGTTTTTTTTAATTTGTTCACAGAATCTGGGTTCTGCTAGCAAAGTTGGCACCTCGTCCATCTCTAGCTGCCCCTGAAAGGGTCGTGATTAGCTGCTTCCTTTAACCACAGTGATCCAGGTGGTGAGGGTTCTACCCCAGAGCTGCTGGGTGATCTTGAAGGCAACTTAAACCTGCACTGTCATCGTTTCCCTCTGAGGCAGAGATCACAGGTATGAGAGGTGGAATAAAGACAGCACAGGCAAGTTCCTATAGTATCCACCTTCTATTACTGAGTAGTTCATTGCTTCAGAAATAACAGTTGAAATTTGATTGCCATAAAAACACCCACTTTATTTTACATATTAAAAACAGGTTTTTTTGGGGTTGGTCGGTACCTTTCTAGCTAGACCACCAGGATAACCATATGCTCCAGTTTCTTCTGTAGGTGATATTGTGCTAAAAAAAAAAAAAATTCACAAATGAGTATTTTGCTGCTTCCACCCACATAGATACTAGTTTGTTTATAATCCGGTGCTGACTTCATCATTACTTTCATGATACCCAGTACCAGCAGTTTTTAGTTTTTGAATCTAGTCTTTGTTGTCCCTCACAGCTTGTCCTCTACATCTTTTGAAGTAACAGTTGTGATTCAAAAGACAAACGAATTCCCACAAACAGCAGTGTGTTGCTTTGGTTTTACGATCTCCTGAAGGATCCGGCAAAACTGACTCTCGGGATTGTAGGCACGGCACCCTGAAGCGGACGAAGGTCGGCTATGGCTAGAAGGGTGAACTTCAAACCAGGTTAAGGGATCGCGGCCCGAGAGCAGAAAACTATCTGGTGTTCAGCTTCACTACTCTGTGTCAGCCGAGGTCCCCCCCATCCGAGCCTGTGTTTGTCCTCCCTCCCTCTCTTCTCACTACTACCATTGGACGGGACATGCAAGAGTCTTGGGTCCCACACCACCAGCTTCAGAAAGATCTGTTGCCCTACAGCCATCGAGCTCTTGGTCTAGCATGAATGGGTTTCACTTGTCTCATCGCTGAACTGACTACACAGCCTGTAGACTCACTTTCAGAGATTCTCTCTGTTATGTACTGTTTTTCATGGATTTCATTGTATTTCTTTCATTTCCTGTGGCTGCCTGCAAAATAAATGAATCTCAAGGTTGTATATGGTATACTTACTTTGATAATAAACTTACTTTGAACATCGAAGTGCTGCTGTGAGTTTCTTTATGTTCACCTAGAAAGGACAGGGCCTGATTTAATGTCCTCTCTCAAATTTGAACCTCTAACAGTTCAACTTCTCCTTTAGTTCTGCACTGGAGAGTTACCTTCAGTCTTCTGAACCAGAAAGAAAAGTGAGGAGATTGTAAATGCATGAGATTTTCTGGGGGAAAAAAGCATAATCGAAATTCTCCTGAAGGTAAAGTATGGGTAATTAAGTTGGTTACTGCTCAGTTAAATTTTAAAAAGCATGATCATTGTACAACATATTTTAATAAGTTGCTGAATAAACACATGCTGTGGTGTACCAGTGCTTGACATTTACAGCCTATTGCCTGAATCATGAGCTTTCCTGCGGTCACTGCTGGCGTTCCTTCAGTGGCCATCACCATGGTTACTTATTGGTCCTTTGGTGTGCGTGGCTGGCTTAGGAAGAATGAGGCCTATTAAAATAATACAATAAGCATCACAACCTTTGTGAACTTAGTGTGGTTTATTCTGTGTGGGATATTTATTCGCAGAACAAGCAGGTTTTAAAAATAAAAAATAAACAAAAGTGACAACAGTTCTTCACTGCAGGAGCCTGGTAAGGAGGACAAATGGAATATTGTCAGTACAGGAGCACAGACCATTCTTGTGTGTGTGCTTACTGACAGGAATCTTGGCCACTCGGCAGGTTTTCAATCAATAAATCATGGGTCCGGCACTAGAGGGGAATAAGAGATTATTGTCATCAACAAAAACCTTTTGAAAAATCTAAAAAGCTGGTTCCCAGTTGGGAGCGGGGATTATTGACCAATTTATTTACCTCCTCTCAAGACAAGATTTGTTAAGTCCATCATTGCTTCCAATCAGTTTTTCATATAAATAGGAAATGGGAACTAAGATGTCAATATAAAATACCCTCCTGCCTGCTGTCACTTTATTGTTTCAGTTATTAAGGCTAACCGTAGCTCTGGGGTGGTCCAATAACAACTGAACAGATCAAAGCTTAGACAGTAAGACATAAGAGATAAAAGATAAGTGATGACATAAGATAAGAATTAGGCCATTCAGCCCATCGAGTCCACTCTGCCATTTCATCATGGCTGATCCCAGACCTTATTCAACCCCATACACCTGCCCTCTCACCATATCCCTTAATGTTCTGACCAATTAGGAATCTATCAACTTCTGCTTTAAGTATACGCATGGACTTGGCCTCCACCGCAGTCTGTGGCAAAGCATTCCACAGATTCGCTACCCTCTGGCTAAAAAAATTCCTCCTTACCTCTGTTCTAAAAGGTCACCGCTCAATTTTGAGGCTGTGCCCTCTAGTTCTGGATACCCCCACCATAGGAAACATCCTCTCCACATCCACCTTATCTAATCCTTTCAACATTTGGTAGGTTTCAATAAGACCGCCCCCCCCCCCACCATACTTTTCTAAATTCCTGAGAGTACAGGCCCAAAGCCATCAAACACTCCTCATATGTTAACCTCTTCATTCCCAGAATCATCCTCGTGAACCTCCTTTGGACTCTCTCCAATGGCACACATCCTTTCTAAGATAAGGGACCAAAATTGTTGACAATACTCCAAGTGCAGCCTGACTAGTGTCTTATAAAGTTTCAGCATTATCTCCTTCTTTTTATATTCTAATCCCCTTGAAATAAATGCTGGCACTGTACCTGCCTTCTTTACTACAGACCCAACCTGAGAATTGCATGAGGACTCCTAAATCCCCTTGCACCTCTTATGTTTGAATTTTCTCACCATTTAGATAATAGTCTGAACTATTGTTCCTTTCCCAACACTGTATTCCATCTGTCACTTTTTTCACTTTTTTGCCCATTCTTCCAATTTGTCTAAGTCCTGTTGCAATCGTATTGCTTCCTCAGCACTACCTACTCCTCCACTTATCTTTGTATGATCTGCATACTTTGCCACAAAGCCATCAATTCCACGACGTAAATCATTGACAAACAATGCAAAAAGTAGCGGTCCCAATACTGACCCAAGGAACACCACTAGTCACTGGCAGCCAACCAAAAAGACCCCTTATATTCCCACTCACTGCCTCCTGCCTGTCAGCCAAATCTCTGTCCATGCCAGTATCTTTCTTGTAACGCCACAGGATTTTATCTTGTTAAGCAGCCTCATGTGAGGCACCTTATCAAATGCTTTCTGAAAATCCAAGTCAATAACATCCACTGCCTCTCCTTTGTTCACCCTGCTTGTTACTTCCTCAAGGAATTCTAACTGATTTGTCAGGCAAGATTTCCCTCAACAGCAACCGAGCTGGCTTTCACTTATTTTATCATTAGTCTCCAAGAACCCCAAAACCTTATCCTTAATAACAGACTCCAGCACTTTCCCAATCACTGAGGTTAGGCTAATTAGCCTTATCTTCCTCCCTTCTTAAAGAGCGGAGTGACACTTTCAATCTTCCAGTCCTCCGGGACCATGCCAAAATCAAGTGATTCTTGAAAGATGAAGCTTCTTGGAGGTTTTTAAAGTAGAGATTATTGAACAAATTTAGAGCCAATAGGATGGGGGATAAATATTGGAATGGAAAGAACCTTGCTCAGTAAACAGAAAAAGTAAGGATAAATGGCTCATTTATGATTGGGAGACTGTAACTAGTGAGGTGACAGGGTGATCCGTACTAGAGCCCTGTTGTTTCTGATATACTGTATGTCAATGATTACAGTTAGTCCACGTCTCCAAGTTTTTGCTGATGACACAAAGCTGGGTGGCAACGAGAAGTATGAGATGCAAGCTGGAGTAAGCAGCTTCTTTTCTTTTTCAATCTCTTTATTAATTTCAAAATATAGAAACAAAACATAGCAATAATACAAATAGTAGGAGATATATTGTTACACTTAAGTAATTGTAAAATCAAATAGTGTAAGTTAACAAAGCTCCCAATCATGTAGAACTGACAACGGATAATACAAATCAAAAAAAAAACTGAAAAAAAATCATGAAAAAGGAAAAAAAACAAAACCAAAAAAAAGCAAACCCCATCCCCAAAGAAAAACAAAATTAATCAACTAAACTAAAAGACTTGGGCAAAACTAACAACTTAAAAATGGAAAAGAAGAAAACCTTAGTGTCAACGACTCCATTCCCCTCCAACTGGAGTAAGCAGCTTCATGTGGAAATAATAGACAATGGTGTGGCTTTGAATATGTATAAATATGTGAAGTCATCCACTTTTCAGAAAGAAGCGTACATAAAAAAGTAATCATGTCTTAATAATCTTGAGGGGAAAACGTCTTTGGCTGCTAACTCTAAATGTGTGCGTTCATATTGGCCAGCAGTTAGATTCAACGGTCTAGGTTCAATCTCCTTTCTTCAATAGATCCAAATATTAACAGTTGAGTATAATTGGAAGCAAGTGAATTTCTACATATTTGATGGTGGCAGCCAAAGCAAATCTCTTTCCCCGGAGAGTTTCACTTACTGTAACTGATAAAGATGATTGCTGAACAAACAAGGAAAAAAATCGAGTGAAACAAGAAGAAAGATGAAATAAAATTAAACACATAATCAAAGAAATTTGGCTTCTAGCTCCACAAAAAAAACAGGCAAACAAGGGACTAAAATGCAGAAGTACCATTAGACAATAGACAATAGGTGCAGGAGTTGGCCATTCGGCCCTTCGAGCCAGCACCGCCATTCACTGTGATCATGGCTGATCATCCACAATCAGTACACTGTTCCTGCCTTCTCCCAATATCCCTTGACTCTGCTATCTTTAAGAGCTCTATCTAACTTTCTTGAAAGAATCCAGAGAATTGGCCTTCACTGCCTTCCCAGGCAGAGCATTCTACAGATCCACAACCCTCTGTGTGAAAAAGTTTTTCCTCAACTCTGTTCTAAATGGTCTACCCCTTATTCTTAAACTGTGGCCGCTGGTTCTGGACTCCCCCAACATCAGGAACATGTTTCCTGCCTCTAGCGTGTCCAATCCCTTAATAATCTTATATGTTTCAATCAGATCCCCTCTCATCCTTCTAAATTCCAGTGTATACAAGCCCAGTAGCTCCAGTCTTTCAACATATGACATTCCCGCCATTAGGATGAAAGCACAGCCAGGCATACCTTTAATAATTACCTAAGATCATTTCAAACTTCCTTCTTATTCTCTTAGAATTGTGATACAAAGTTTCAAATACTATACATGTCTGATTAGCATATGCAAATAGGATACAAGGGCGGCAAGGTAGTGCAACTCTATTACAGTGCCAGCAACCCAGGTTCAATTCTACCACTGGCTGTAAGGAGTTTGTTCATTCTCCCTGTGACAAGGTGGGTTACCTTTGGTGCTCTGGTTTCCTACCACATTCCAAAGACGTACAATTTAATAGATGAATTGGTCACATGACTCTTTGGGACAGAAGGTCCCGTAACCATGCTGTTATCTCTCAATAATAATTTTTAAAATGATATCTTGGACCCACAGATATCCATCACTACAAGACATCATCAAGACGTGTCACTAAATATTGATGCAGTAAAATATAGTGGCTTATAGAGAATGTCAGACTATATTCTCATCCTCAAGCCTCTGGAACAGGCCCTATAACATTTGCAGCCAGAGCCAAGCATTGGCACCCATTAGGCCACAGCTAATTAATCTGGTTATAAATCAGTAAAGTGTTAACGTGAAGTAAAATGTAACCTGATTCAGATTGTAAAAAACAGGGCAATGGCATTCCTGGTCAATGTAACCACACCAATGTATAAAAGTAGCTGACAAGAAGTTGTTAAATGCTTTGATCAGGTGTGAAGTGCCAGGGACAGAGACACAGAAGGAGGCCTGACTTACTCCATAATTAACAAATCGCCAACAGCATTTGGACATTGCCAACGCAGAAACCTGGAGGTTGCTAATCATGGACATGGACAGATGTTTGCCCATATTTCATTAAAAGAGAATTCTCTCCCTTTGAGATTTTACAGATTAAAGCAGTGCAGCTCTCACTGACTAGAGAGGAATTTGTAAACTGTGTCCTGTTAGCACCATCTACTGTATTGCCACTGGAAGTTTCAGGAACATTGCACAATTCCACACAGCCATGTCACTGTACGGCTTCCTCACCCCTCTAGCGGGATAGTTTTCTCTGCAACATTCCAGTCCATTCTTCAAACACCAACACTCCAAGTGCAGAAGCAACAAGACCCTCATTTGGTGTTCTCCAGTGGCCCAAATAGCTTTTCAGGTGAAACGCCAATCTATTTTCTTCAATACAGCAGAATGCATCCACTGCTCACAATACAATCTCCACAACAGATGACACAAAGCACAGAAGGTACGTCTGTTCTTCAATTACCTTTCTCTTAACTTCACCTCCCAGTCCCACTCTGGTCATTCTGCTCCCATATGAAGTACAACACAAGCTTCAGAACCATCGCATCTTTTTGACCAAGCTTATTGCAGCCTTCTAGGCGCAACTCAAATAAAGGTGCTGTTCTCATTCACACCACTTAACCACATCCGTGAGACCTGACATAGGTTGTGGACCACTTTGTCGAATATCGATGAGATGTGATGTTGATTAGGGATCCACTTTGTCAAGCACCTTCGCTCTGTCCACAATAAGGAGGATTTCACAGGGGCCAACCACCTTAATTTCTCTTCCCATTCCCATTCTGACATGTCGGTCCATACCTCCTCTACTGCCACGACGAGGCCACTCTCAGGTTGGAGAAGCAATATCTCATATTCTGTCTTAGTAACTCCCAACTTGATGGCATGCACATCAATTTTTCCAACCTCCTGTAATTTCTTCCCCCTCCCCTTCTCCCCTTTTGCATTGCCAATTCTGGCTCCTTTCCTTCTCCTCACTTCCCTTTGGTACCACACCCTTCCCTTTCTCCCACAGATTCCCTCTTCTCCAGCTCCTACCCTTTTCCACCAATCGCCTCCCTGCTTCTCACTTCATCGCCACTCCCATCCCTCTCACCTGATTTCACCAATCACCTACCAGCTTGTCCTCCTTCCCCTCGCCCCCACCTTCTTAACCTGCTTTCTTCCCCCTCCTCAGACGTACAGTCCTGATTAAGGGTCTCAGGCCAAAACGTCAACCGTTTATTCCTCTCCCTACAGACTGCCTCACTTGCTGAGATCCTCCGGCATTTTATGTGTGTTACTCTGAACCTCATCTCATGTTTCTTTATTAATCCCTTTATTGCTTCCTTTTGTCATGCATTTCGTTTCCCATTCAGTCTTCCCTCCAGTCCAACTTGTCACAAATGTTGCCCTTCATACTTTCCTCTACCTGCCAAATGGGTCCCCAAACCCCAATATTTTAAAATACACTTGATTGCAAACTTTTGGCAGCAATAACAATTGACCATTGACTTCAAACATCACATTTACTCCTCTCTGCATGAAAACTCCTCAGCTGCTAAGCATTTTCAGGGCTTGCATTTTCCCTACAGCTTGCTCAAACAAAACATACACACAACAACATTAGTCACATCATAATCATTGCTAATGTGTCATCAACTATCAAGATATGACCTTAAGATCAGTGCCTAATTGCTACTATCTGAAGCAGTAGCATTAAATCCTATGTTTGCACAATCAGTTCCTCCTAAGTGGTGCATTAAAGAAAAGACTTCCCATCAAAATGTTCCAAGTGATCTCAGCTGTTTGGATAAATTTCCTTCTTTCTCTTTTCTTTAATGGCTGAATTCAGATGACAATATTTCAATACGCACTTTTAATATGCAATTAGCCTTGCCGTTTCCCAGTGACTTGTTTCAGTTTATCAAAGTATTTTTGTCTAAGAATTACCACTTGAAATAAATTGCAAAGTAAAATTATTAAATAAACAATTCTTTATTTCATTTTCCTTTGGTAGCTGAGAAAGGATCAGCAGCTTAATGTGTTCCCAATTCACACAAATTGCTGGAGGAACTCAGCAGGTCAGGCAACAAGCACGGAGAGGAATAAAGAGGCATTGTTTCGGGTCAAGACCCTGTCCCAATAAAAGGTTGGGCCTCGAAACATCGTCTCCTTATTCCTCTTCAGAGATGCTGCATGCCCTGCTGAGTTACTCCAGCATCTTGCACTTACATCTTCCCAGTTCTCTGATTTTATATCCTAGCTGCTAGGGGACGGGAGTGGTGAAGGGGACAGGATGGGCTGCACACAGATTGTGAGAGTTAGAAATCCATACATACTTAATAAGCCATAGTGAAACAGACACAGAGAGAAGTGTTTGCCTACTACCTTTTCCAAACGATTTTGCAGATGAACTTCAAGCATGGAAGCTTGATCCATCAGTCCATCCCCACCATTGAGCATATTTACATGAAGCACTGCCACAGGAAAGTGGCATCCACTATCAAGGGTCCCCACAGTGCAGGCCATGCTGTCTACTCCCTAACACCATGGAGCATGAGGTACAGAACCAGGTTCAGGAATAATTATCTTACAAATATCAAGCTGCTGAACCAGCATTGATAATTACATTCAACACAACTCTGAACTGATTCTACGACCTACAAACTCACTTTCAAGGACTCTTCACAACTCATATTCTCAGTATTATTTCTTTTTTATTTATTTGTATAATTTGTCTTCTTTTGCCCATTGGTTATTTGTCAGTCTTTGTGTATCTATGATTTTTCATGAACTTTGTTGTATTTCTTTATTTTCCTGTGTATGCCTGCAAGAAGATAATAAATTTTACTTTGGCTTTCACTTTTTCTTGGCCCTTAACCCTTTCAGATTGGCCCCTGTAATTGATTATTGATTGAGTCAGAGGAAATAAACTCTCAGAACAACACAACTACAACTTAAGACATTTATCAGAGGTAAATGAGCCCAGCTCTAGGAATCTCCAAACTTCTTTTATAGATCAAGTTCCCAGCCATTTCCTTCACTGAAAAACGTTGCTCAGAGGAACAAAGAGAGAGAAGAACATTTTCTTTAAAAATGGTAACGGCGATAGCACGAGAAAAATGACAACCAATCCCACACATATTTAGGTAATGACTAAACAGAAATGAGCAAGCAACACAGTGGCTAGATGAACTCAGCAGGTCAAGCAGAGAAATGGACAATAGACGTTTTGAGCTGAAGCCACTTATCAGGACTGAAAGGAAGGGGGCAGAAAGCAGAATAAGGTGAAGGAAGAGTACAAGGTGGCAGGTGATAGGTGAGACCAGATGAAGGGGAGAGCGGAGTACAGCCTCAGTTTAAGACAATGACAAGTTCTAGCTTGACGAACAAAAGGAAATTACATCAACCCTTTGAGACTCCTCAGGATTTTGTGTGTTTCTACCCAGTTATTCTACTTTGGAAACACCAGCAAACACCAATTTAGCTTTTGCAACCTTTCTTTAAAAGACACGGTATCCATTTCGGTCATTAATTTAGTTGGCATTCTCATAACTACTTCCAATGCAAATGACTGAATAGGGCTCAAATATGGCATCAGGACTATTCAGAATGTGTTGCAGTGACATTGGGGTACCTCTTCTATTGCACCTCAAAATAGCACCATCAGACATCCCACCCTGCAAAAACTCATTTCAGGGAGGTAGCACCATCAATTTGCTGAAGGCTTCCGGAACTTCTGGGAGAGGTGGGATGTCTGCAATGGAATAGCTCCTTAGCAGCTAGCCAGCTAGTTTAAATAATATTAGCTATGCTAATGAATGAATGACACCTGTTAAACTCACCTCAACATGTCTTTTACAGTCTTAACCCACCATGGGCAATAGAAAACTCACTGTTGCAAACAGTGCAGCGAGCAACACTGTCATTATTTTTGACCCCTAGTAGGCAGGGGTACACTTTAGGGTAGTCTGGGGTGACGTACATTTTATAGTTTCTTTTTTTGGAGATCCACCTCTCTCTCTCTCCCTCTCTTTCTCTCTCGCTCACTGGCTCTCAAAAAAATTGATATACGGGATATTGTATATAATTTGCAGGCATCAGGGAACCACTATTAATATGCGGGAGACTCCCGGAACTTCCAGGAGAGGTGGGATGTCTGCACCATGGAGTTGTTCATTTACAAAAATATAACCTCAGACTAACTGTTCATCTGAAAGCAAATATCTACCAGAGTGCAGAACTAGAGTCAGCCTGGACTTCTGTTCTATAAATAACTGTGTCACAAATTCACTAATTCGGTTCTCAAATCTCCGCATTGGGATAAACTTATAACCTTCTGACCCAGAGGTAAGAATAGTGCTCACTGGGCTACAGTTCAGGATCAACCTCTGATTCAGAAGGTGAGGTCCTTAAGTCCCTTTCGAGAATGGTGAGCACAAAGATCTAAGTCAAGGAAGTCTTTCACTAACAAGTGTTCTGTTTCAAACATGTTAAACTGGAACTGTGTTAAGGGAGAACAGAAGAGTATTCCCCAGTTTCTTTGATAATACTTATCCCTGATCACTATCATATTATTATCTGCAGGGGATTGCTTTGAGCAGCTTGCTGTTGAATTTCTTATCTTAGAGCAAAGTAATTCATAGGCTATGGGTCGGTTTGTAACATCCTAAAGTGACAAGAAATGGATGTTAAAGATGTATGTCTCCCTGCATCCTCCAAACATTCAGTCTGCTTCAATAGGCATGATCTGTCCTTGAAATGGAAGAATGGATAAATGGTTCAATTATGAGTCACTTTAGCTCACAGTGATGGGGATATAGACCAAGAACAAAGATCATATTGAAATCTGCTAGCAATAAAAGTTTATAGAAATCTAGGAACACACTGGAGTGTTGATACTAGATTGCATATAGTTTGGACCCAACTCATTTCCAGCATTTAGTTGTATTTACCATTACATGGATCTATGAACAACTGTGTCACAAATTCACTAATTGTTAGCTTCGTCCACAAGTTTCCATCGCTGAGCAATTACACTTGTGACTCAGAATGAATTACCAAATGCAAGGCTATAATTAAGTAGAACATTCAGTAACTGAAAAAAAATAATTTCTTATCCAGAGAAGCCATCAACAAACCATTTGGCTTTTGTCCAAATGCATAAACATCACATATATTGCAGGCTAATAAGCTGAAGTACCTTTCTTCACAGTGACTAATCAAATATGTAATAAATAATTTCAAACAGGTATTAGCATGAACAGCATAGATATTCTTTCGATTTCACTGCACAAACACTGGTTTAATGTTGATTCCAAACCATAGCTATAATGCATATGTATGCATACATAATAAAAACAAATTGAATGTGACCTGCCATTCCCATCCATAAAGTTGACTTCCATGCATAGATATATTATTAAAGAAAAAACTTCAGATAATCTTTCATAAGAAATTCTATTATAGATGTTTATAATGCATAGTCAAGATCTAAATAGTTTGCTATTACGTTTTATTAATAAATTAATTATCTAAATTGTTTAGCAAGACAAATATGTTTTGCTGCAATGTCTCCTTTTTAACAAGAGTGCCTAATTTACAAAATATGGTTTTATATAAGAGATTAAATTGCAGGCCAAATTGTATACAGTCTTGCCCACAGTTGCACACAGAGCTGCAGAACAAGTTTGGGAAATTTTCAAGATTCCCACATTTGATGCCGAGTTACTGAGCGAGCACCACCCGCCATCCCTCAGCTATGCTGCGCAATTGGATCTCTAGGCCAGTGACACAAAGGAAGCTGACCAAGACGACCTAACATTTACCCAGGGGGATTCACTCTCATGTCCGGGCGCAGGATCAGTGATCCATTCACTTCAAAGAGAACTGTGGAGGTGTGGGTAAGGTAGGGGGGAAATTAAGTTGCTTTTCTTTCTTAAACGATTTAAGGCATGGTAACACAGTAGTTAGTGCATCACTTTACAGCGCCAGTGACCACCAATCTGGATTCAATTCCTGCCGCTGTCTGTAAGGAGTTTGTTCTCCCCATTGCGATGATATTGTGTTCCTTCTCCGCAAAGCCCTAAACTCAAAAGAAGATCTTAAGCCCTATCCAATAGAGATATCTATGGTATCCTCACTGTGGGGAGGCTATACTACATCCACCCACTTTTCAAGGGTGAGCTTACTTCCCCATTGACCCCCTGTGGCGAGGTCTAGCTGCCAATACCCACTGCTTGAAATGTGGGTCACCCCTCCCTACCAAGGAGGCGATATTTCCAGCCAACAAAGTAGTTTAAGCAGTTATTTTATTTTTAATGATACATATTTGAATAAAAACAAGTAGTTCTTAACACACATTTAACCCTCACAGATGACTTCTAATTTATAAAAGGTCTCTGAATTACAAAAGATTTACAAACTGCAAAGGATTTCCAAACACAGGTACAATTCTTACGAACTAGAAGAACATACCATTGAGTTACAGACGAACTAGTCATCTGTTGCAGGAACGAAAAGCTGAAGAGTGAACTCTAGTTCTTCTTTCTGTAACCCCGTCTTTCTGACATTCTCCTTGTCATACCTAACAACCCCTAATGATTGTGATATTTATCCTACGTTCTACTAAATGACATCTGCATCTGATGTTTCCAGTTACTTTTGCTGGGACAAAGCAACTCACACAGATAGCCTTAAAGGCTTCAGGTGACAGAGATCCCGGACATCCACAGTTAATGCTGTGTGGGCGGACCCTCCAAGTACACAAACATCTCAACTTGTAGCCATGTTTGATGACACAACCCCATTGGTTGATGGAGTTAAGTAGTCTCTTGGTCATTTCACTATGCAACGCAGACCTCTTAGCAGGCCGGCAGTCTAGCAGCCTATATTCTGCAACACTGTTTGCAGAGCTGTGCATCCAACTTCAAGCTGATTGCTGCTCACAAATTACATTAAGAACCAGAGACCGGTTCTTGTTACAACAGTGTTTTGCAGAAGAGCATCTCTGAACACACAGAAGGTGCCTAATAACATGGTCACTGAGTATATGCCAGTGATAATACACATGAATCTGATCTGAAATCGGACACGTCCCAAATGACTCTCACCAATGTTTACAAATGCACCATGGAAAGCATCTGATCCAGATGCACCACAGCTTGGTAACAGCAACCGCTCTGCCCAAGACCTCAAGAAATTACAAAGAATGTGAAGAGAGCAGCTCATTGATCACACAAACAAGTCTTCTCTCCTTCGACTCTGAGTAAATTTACCACTGCCTGAAGAAAACAGCCAATGTACTCAAGGACCCCCCTTCCACACTGATGGTATCTTCTTCTCCATCCCAAATGGACAGAAGATACAAAAGCCTGAAAGCACATTCCACCAGGTTCAAGGACAGCTTCTACCCTGCTGTTATCAGACTCTTGAATGATCCTTTTATATGCAAAAAGCTGACCTCTTGGTCTCCCAGTCTACCTTACCCTGGCCCCTGCACTACGTGTACCTGCACTGCACCTTCTCTGTAACTATATTCCAATAGTTCAGTAGTTCCATTTAATATCAGAGAATGTATACAATATACAACCTGAAATTCTTGCTCCTCGCAGACATCCATGAAAGCAGAAGGGTGCGCCAAAGAATGAGTGACGGTAAAAATGTTGGAACCCCAAATCCCCTTTCTCCCCCCTCCCCCGCACAAGCAGCAGCAAAGCATTAACTCTCCCCCTCCCCCACTTATTTCAACAAACAGCATCAACAACTGCCACCCACCAAGCAAGCAATAGCAAAGCCCCCAAAAGAGATACTGTATTCCCTTTTCACTGTCTCAATACACTAACGTATGGAATAATCCATATGTAAACAAAAGCTTTTCACTGCATCTCGATACATGTAACAAAAACATACCAATTCCAAATTTTAGCATTTAAATCTGCTTTGGTTTAATAATTTTACTTGATATTTGTCCATATTAAATCAGAACTGAAAGGGGGCAACAAAACAACTAAACAAACATGGAAGTTCAATTATTTAGGGAGCACAGTAACAAGTGACAGAAGGGCTGATGCAGAAACTAGAAGATGGATTGGGATTATTAAATGCACGTTTGACTGTTTGAGCAAGATGCTAAAGAATAACATAATTTCTATGGGTAGAGGACTCAGTGCTGTGGTGCTACATCCATTCTACACTAACATCTGGAAGCGAATGCTGGACAATATCAAAGCAAATTGAGGGAAGACTTGAAACTGCAGAAATGTGGTTTTTGAGAAGAATGACAAAAATATCGTGGAAGGACAGAGTAACAAATGAGGATGTGTTGAGAAAAGCTGGATTAAGAAGAGAGCTGATATCATCAGTCAGGAAACAGCAGCTGGAATTTCTGGGAAAAATACTGAGGAAAGAGAAGCTCGAACATCTTGCAGTGATGGGAAAAACTGATGGAAGAAAAAGTCATGGTCAACAGTGCATGACATTCATGAATTACATCAAGGGATGGACAGGCAAAACTTTTGAAGGGCTTATTAGAACCTCTCAAGTTAAAGATAGATGAGAGACCATGATTGTCCACATCATACGACATGTCATATAATGATGACGTTGAATATATCAGAGATACTTGGAAACTACTTAAAAACTTGTAGAGTCCCTAGGATCCAAAACAAATGCAAAGTTAGCTGGTTCTGGGTGTATGCATTTTTGTTTTATTGTTTCAGAGTGTGGGCATCAATCTTGGATTCAGTGACTTGGGGTTCAGAGTACATTTAAGAGTTTCATTCTGTTATGTCGGATACAGGCCAAACCACATACAGACACAGGATTTTCTACCTCAAGGGAGGATAGACAATCACATTAAGTTTTGTTATGATTCTAGTGGCTTCATGGTTGCCATTTCATATGCTGGTTTTTATTTCAGAATTAAAGGATTTGAATTTAGCAAAAAATACTGCAATGGGATTTGACCTCCTCAGATTACAAAGCCCACAGAAATAACTAAAACAACTTGTCATATCATATCAGCAACACATGCAAAAAGAAGAAAAAAACAGGCTAAATGTTAACACTGCTCCACCATACTTCCTGGGGTATATAAGTAATTAAAACTATGGAGGTTGTCCATTTGTAGCGGTAAAGTTAAAGAATAATCCAACAGAGGTTCCCAACTAGTTTAAACAATGTATTCTCTATGAAACATCGACTGCTTATTCATTTCCATAGATGTTCTCTGACCTGCTGAGTTCCTCCAGCATTTTGTGTGTGTTGCTTTGTATTTGCAGCATCTGCAGAATTTCCTGTGTTTATTTCAAAGCTGGAGGAGGCATTCATTCAGCTCATCATGCTTGTTCCAGGTCTTTGAAAAGACTATTCAATCTGTTTCAATCAAATGGAGGTACTCGGCATATTTGCCTCCACCAGTCAGGGTACCGAGTACAGGAGTTGGTACGTCATGGTACCGCTGTACGAAAGGTTGGAGCACTTGGAATATTCTGTGGAGTTCAGATTGCTTAGGTGTAGGAAGGATGCTATAATGCTAGAAAGGATGGAGTGAAGATTCATAGAATGTTATCCCGACTGGAAGGTTTGGGCTACAAGGAGAGACTAGATAGGATGGGACTCCCCGCCCCCCCCCGCCCCCCGAAGAATGGGTGGCTGAGGGATGTCTATCAAGGGGTACATAAAATCATTAGGGGCAAAGATAAGGTGTATAGTGTGACAAAAAACCAAGTTATCAGAAGATTGATGCCAATGAGAGAGAGATAAGTGAGACAATGGAGAAACATTCAAAATGCTAATAAGAGAGAAGAGCGAGATTAATGAGCAAGAAACACATTTCAGAATATTGACAGACCGGTTGCTTTCAACCTGAACTGTTTGAAGTTTGATGGACAGGCGATGCCCCAGCAGGGGGATAAAAAGAACAGGTTCGCTAAGGCACGACACACCACGAGATCACAAGATAACGAGACCCTGGAAGAGTGGTGTGCCCCCACAAGTTGGTAGGAGTTGGAGGTCTGGTTCGGGGGAACCGACCATAGACGCACAGGGTGAAAAAGTACGATCGGCGGAAACCTGGTGTGTGTGTCTGCCCTTGCCTGGGTGCCGGGTTCACCGCGGAAGAGCGGTCGTATCCGGAACAGAGGGGTCACAGTCGGTGACCACAGAAGACATAAAAAGGGTCCACCCAAAAGCCAACTGCGAAGAACATCAAAGGTCTGCTGAATCAGATTTGCATATCTCTCTCTCTCTCTCTCTCTCTCCAACAGCACAACAGCGATTACTGCGAACTGTACTAAGTTGAACTGAACTCTGCGTCACTTGAGACTGATCATTTTACCCCTAGACTGCGATAGAGCTTGGTTGATTCCTATTACCGTAGTTCTGTGTACATGTGTGTTTCATCATTGCTAATCTGTTGCATTTATATCTTTACGATTAGAGTACTGTGTTACTTATTTCTTTAATAAAACTTTATTAGTTTCTGTTAAACCAGACTCCAACTAAGTAGTCCATTTCTGCTGGTTTGGCAATCCAGTTACGGGATACGTAAAAATGGTCACAGTCTTTTTCTCAGGGTTGGGGAGTCTGAAACTAGAGAGCAAAGGTTTCAGATGGAAAAAATTCTCACATGAAGTGTTAGTGGTGGGTACAATTACAATGTTTAAAATATATTTAGGTGGTTATATGGATAGGAAACATCTAGATCAGGGGTCTCAAAGTTTTTTATGCCATGGACCCTTAACATTAACCAAGGTTCCTGATGGGAATAGCTCAAGTAGACAATTTATTCAGCATGGACAAGCTGGGCAAAAATGACCCATTTCCAGGTGGTTTAACTTTATGAATTTTTAGTTTTGGGTCACGTTGAACCTTACAAGTATTTGATAAATATATCACTTGCTCACCATGGAATACACTGAAATGCTAAATTGTTACAACCACATTTGTTACTCCTTCGACAGTCTCTAATGTGACTGTCACCACTCGTTGATCAAAAGACACCAGAAGGTGCCTGGCCTTGAAATTCTTAACAATTAGTGCAGTAACAGTTTTAGTTATTGAAAACTACAACTGGCATTGCTTTGGTTTATGCTGCTTCCAACCTCAAAGATTAATCACTTAAATTATGCCAGCATATTCAAATATATTTATGGAAAAGAATTATAAATCATTGCAATTAACATTAACTATCAAATTATTCATATTTTCTGACTATTTTCTGTTAAGTCACAGCAAGAGAGGGCTTTATTAGGATTATGCCTATTGAAGATATCGGCAGAAGATTCACCCACCACTACAACACATCAAATAACATATCTTACCTCCTGTGTGTCTTCCCCACCACAGGGAGTTATTAGCCCCTGCTGCATATTCAAGAAGCACACATCCTCATTATGACTGCATTTCCTGTAATATTGTTCTGCTTAAGGTTTACATTAGTCCAGGCACCACAATACTACTGGAAATTACAATAACAACCTTGGAGAGGTAAACCATGAAATATATTGCAACTGGAGAAATTTCTCCAAAATAGTACCACAGTAACAATCTCTCAGGCACATAATTAATTGGCTTGAAGCAAGTCTTCTGTCAGCACCCACCCACATAGCTCAGGTATGCAATTTAAGACGGTTTAGCAAGTTGTATAAAATTTAGATTTCAAGACCAATGCAGCCGGAGAAGAGTCAAAATCTGAAACCATTCCAAGAGCAGTTCATTGAAAATATTATTTGTAACAATTTTGCAGGCACGGAGAGATCCGTTCAGTTCACCTGCACGTCCACTGGCTCACTGCAATGTGGATATTGGCACAGGTAAAGAAATCAGATTGCTTCATCCATCTATCTCCATCCCATCCACTACTGGTCCATTGGAACATGCAAGGATTTGGTTTACATTCACAGAACAGAGAACACAGAAAAGGCATTTCTGCCCAAAATGTCGCACCAATTTTTAACCTACTCCAAATTCAATCTAATTCATTCCTTCCACTTAGCCCTCCATTTTTCTTTAATCCAGAGATTTTCTTTAACTAATAAATCTTAGCTCCTTGAAGAAGTCAATCAGGTTCATGAGGCTTAACCTGAATTTCATAAAGCCATGCTGACTATCCCCAATCAGACTATGCTTCTCCAAATACTCGTAAATCCAGTCACTAAGAATCCTCTCCAATAGTTTGCCCACCACTGATGTAAGAGTCACCGGTCTATAATTCCCAGGGTTATGCCTATTACCTTTCTTGAACAAAGGAATAATATCTGCCACACTTCAATCATCTGGTATTAGTCCTGTGTTCAGTGAGAATGCAAAGACCATCAGGAAAGGCACAGCAATCCTTTCCATCACTTCCTGTAGTAACCTGGGGTATATTCTGTCCGGCCCCGGGGACTTACCTATCCTAATGTTTTTCAAAAGTTCCAGCATGTCCCCTTTCTCAACTTCGATATGTCCAGCACATTAGCCTGTTCTACACTGAGCTCACATTCATCAAGGTTCCTCTCATAGACGAATAATGAAGTATTCATTAAGGACCTCTCCTGTATCCTCTGATTCCAAGCACGTTTCATCTTTTATCCTTGAGCAGTCCTACCCTCACTCTAGTCATCCTCCTGTTTTCACATACATGTAGTACCCCTGGCGTTTTCCTTAATCCTACTCACTAAGGTCTTCTTGTGACTCCTTCTAGCTCTCCTAAGTCTCTTCTTGAGCTCCTTTAAGGTTACCTTATCACTCTCAAGAAACTTGTCTGACCTTTGCTTCCTAAACTATAAGTAAGCTTCCTTCTTTGTCTTGACTAGATGTTCCACTTCTCTTGTTCACCCTACCAATCTTCCCACAGAGACAAACCTGTCCAGAACACCATGCAAGTGGTCCTTAAAGAACCTAAAAATTTCCATTTTACATTTCCCAGAAAACATCTGCTCCCAGATTCATGCCTAATAGCATAACAATTCCCCCTCCCCTAATTAAATACTTCCTTATACCATCTGTTCCCATCCCCAATCAAGAATATGCTAAAGATTAGGAGGTTGAGGTCACTATCTCCAAAATGCTCACCCACGGAGAGATCTGTCACCTGACCAGGTTCATTGCTTAGTACTAAATCCTGTACGGCCTGTCCAAATATTGTGTCCGGAATCTTGCCAGAATCTAACAATTCTGCCCCATCTAAACCTCTTGTACTGAGGTGGAAGTCAATATTATTGAAGTTTAAGTCACCCATGAGAGCAACCCTGTTATTTTTGCACCTTTCCAAAATCTGCCTACTGATTTGCTCCTTAGTACCCCTGTTGCTATTGGGGATCTATAGAACATGCTAAATAGAGTGACTGCCCCGTTCCTATGTCTGACTTCCACTCTTACTGCCTGAGTAGACAATGATGCCCATGACATCCTCCTTTCAATGCAACTGAGGTACCATCCCTGATTAGCAATACCATTCCCCACCCCTTTTACACCTCTCTCGCTTTTGAAACATCTAAACCCACTGAAAGGCCAGCGGCCATTCATGCTCTTGTGACAGCCAAGCCTCTGTATTGGCCACAATGCTGTAGCTCCATGCCCTAAGTTCATCACCCTTGTCCCTGACACTTCTCATATTAAAGTAGATACATTTCAACCCCTCCAACTGACTGTCTACTGGTCACCCTTCCTCACAGTCTCCCTGCACATTGCATCTACCTTTACACCAACCGGTCCATCATCTGACTTAACATTCTGGTTCACAGCTCCCTACCAACCTCATTTAAACCCTCCTCAGCAGCTCTAGCAAACCTGTCCAGCTGTCAGGTGTAACCTACCCCCTTTGTACAGGTTACGTCCTCCCCAGGGGAGGTAGGATTTCCAGCTAAGATTTCCTTTTTCCAGTCACCATTGTTTCCAACTGTCTCAGCATCTCCCTCTCTTCTTATCTGCCTGAAGATACTGAGAAACATATTCAAGGATTTTCAAATAGCCAAGAGAAGTTTACTAAATCAAAGATTATGATGAGAGACAGTGTTTTTTCTGAGACTCTCTTCGTGAAGGAAAATTCCCCAGTCAGTCCCACACTAAACATTATTGCAGGCACAGTAAGAGCAGTACATGATACAACCCTTAAGGGGTGGGGGGAGGGGGGAGGGGGAGAGGCATTGCCAGACTTGGAATCAATAAAGGACAGTGTTGGTTTTATGGAAGTTAAATTATGGCAAATGTTAACATGCATTTTGATTTAAAGAGTGCAACTTGTGTGGCTAATGTAGTATTAGTGCCTACACCCTTAAGGATTGTATCATGTGCTGACGGAGTATAATATAACAAAATGAACAGAAAACCCGAATATTGTTCATATAAAGACTTTATTATGGTGAGACCACAACTGGAGTTCTATATATACAGAGCAACACACATAAAATGCTGGAGGAACTCAGCAGGTCAGGCAGCATCTATGGAAATGAATAGACAGTTGAAGTTTCAAGCCGAGACCCTTCTTCAGGACATATAAACAGACTCTTTACTTAAGGAGGGATATACTGCACTTGCTATGGAGGCAGTTCAGAGCAGTTCAAGTGGTTCATTCCTGGCATGAAATGAGAAAAGGTAGAGTAGCTGATGCCCACTTTCATTGGAGGAAGGGGTCTGATATGTGCTCAAAGGATATTTCTCCTTGATGGAGAAGCTAAAACCAGGGGTTCATTGAAGATGGAAATGGGGAGGAGAATAGGGAATTCAGAATCCGTTGGCCTAGGTAACTATGTTCTTTGAATACCTTCAAGACCTAGATAGACAGCTTTTTTTTAGTGAAACAGGAGTTCAGGTTAATTGGACTCAGGCATAGGCATGGTAATGGAATGGAGACCGTGATCTGAACGAACGATGAAGCGTGCCTGAGGGGGCCAAATAACCAACTTCTCCTTCTTCTGTTCCGATGTTCCTTTAAGGATCAAGGATCAAGAAATTTTGATATGAAAATAGTTTTCAACCCATGATCTGTGCTGCGAAAGGAGTCTTAACATTACTCCATTCCTATGAAATACTGTGGTTCACCTATTATAGAGATAATAATTATGGTTTACCAAATGCAATAAGCAACAGTTCATCTCTGTGCGACAGTAGAACACACATCATAGTATGATAGTCTCTATTTTATTATTTTGTACATTATTATTGCACGTTATTACACATTGGTAAATTATTATAGTGTATATTATTATTCTGTACTTTATTATTAGCTAAGTCTGCCCACTGTCAAGTGTGTTTTTAAATGTTGCTTCTGTAACAAAAGAACTTCCCACTCAGGATCAATAGTTACTATTATTAAGAATCTCTTTCATGGCAGTCTAGATTTAGTTAAATTATTAATAAATCCTCAGCTATTGGGAACACGATATCCATAATCCACGCCATAGACAGTAACAAACTATGGTTAAATCTTGATGAAGGGTCTCAGACTATCCATTTCCTTCTATAGATGCTGCTTGACCTGCTGAGTTCCTCCAGCATTTTGAGTGTGCTGAATAGTTATGTGAAGATTTTAACACAGAAAACATTGCAAAGAAATTGAGGAAACTAAATAAGACCATAAGACAAAGGAGCAGAAGTCGGCTATTTGGCCCATCGAGTCTGCTCCGCCATTTTATCATGAGCTGATCCATTCTCCCATTTAGTCTCACTAATAAGACAAAAGTCAAAGTGGGATTTCCTAGTGTGGCAATATAATTCTTTGCCAAACCTCTGGATTTAATAGCAGTCTTAAAGCAAACTGAATTAGAGGGATGGTGGGTTTTATAGAGGCCAACTCAGGGTCATTGTGCCTATGAGGCTGAGGCATGGTTGTCATGGGTGAAGGAAGATAGTCGAGGATATATAAGGTCAGAACCTAAGCAAAGGAGAAGTTTCAGCTGTTTGAAGGGTTAAAGAAATAAGGAAGGACAAATCATGATGAGATCTGTTGGACAGAACAAGCATTTAAAATTTCAGACATCTGAAGTCCAACAAAGGTCGGAGAGCCAAGGGAATTTGAGTAATGGGGTCCAAGCAACAGAGTCTTGGTCACGCCATGGAGCTGAAGGTTACCGGGTCTCAGGGACAGGGCAGCTCCTCATTAGAGTATTCAAGTCTAGAGGCGATAAGGGAACTGGTGAGATGCCAGGCAGCTGATGGGCTAAGTCAGGAAGGTGGAGAGGCAATGGTATGCAGGTGGAAGTTAGTAATCTTCAACCGAAAACAAGGCTGTGCACAGGAACAACTTGCAAAAAGGGCCGACAGCATCAACTCTCATCCTTCACACAACCCCTTTGACGTCCTGCCGCCAGGCAGAAGATACTACAACATAAAAGCCAGAACTGTAAGGCAGAGTAAGTACTTCTTGCCCCATCCCTCCCCACTGATCTCCCTCCTGGCACTTATCCGTGTAAGCAGAATAAGTGCTACACATGCCCTTACACTTCCTCCCTTACCACCATTCAGGGCCCCAAACAGTCCTTCCAGGTGAGGCAACACTTCACCTGTGAGTTGGCTGGGGTGATATACTGCGTCCGGTGCTCCCGATGTGGCCTTCTATATATTGGCGAGACCCGACGCAGACTGGGAGACCGCTTTGCTGAACACTTACGCTCTGTCCGCCAGAGAAAGCAGGGTCTCCCAGTGGCCACACATTTTAATTCCACATCCCATTCCCATTCTGACATGTCTATCCACGGCCTCCTCTACTATAAAGATGAAGCCACACTCAGGTTGGAGGAACAACACCTTATATTCCATCTGGGTAGCCTCCAACCTGATGGCACGAACATCGACTTCTCTAACTTCCGCTAATGCCCCACCTCCCCCTCGTACCCCATCTGTTACTTATTTTTATACACACATTCTTTCTCTCACTCTCCTTTTTCTCCCTCTGTCCCTCTGAATATACCCCTTGCCCATCCTCTGGGTCCCCCCCCCCCCGTCTTTCTTCCCGGACCTCCTGTCCCATGATCCTCTGGTATCCCCTTTTGCCAATCACCTGTCCAGCTCTTGGCTCCATCCCTCCCCCTCCTGTCTTCTCCTATCATTTTGGATCTCCCCCTCCCCCTCCAACTTTCAAATCCCTTACTCACTCTTCCTTCAGTTAGTCCTGACGAAGGGTCTCAGCCTGAAACGTCGACTGTACCTCTTCCTAGAGATGCTGCCTGGCCTGCTGCGTTCACCAGCAACTTTGATGTGTGTGACTTCTTGCCCCAGGCTGTTTGCCTCCTTAACAGTCTGCTGTCACCCACAACACATGTACACCCTGTCTGAATGTCCTGCCACACCCTCCCCAACTGACAGACACACCCTCATCCTGCACTGGCCACTTCTCATCCTTTCTTGCTGCTGTTTGTTTTATTGTAATAGTGGCAGTAACACTATTCCGCCTTACATAAACCTGTGCCCCGCACTTTATGTCAGCCTGTCCATCTCCAGGCCATGCCACTCAGGGTTTTATGCGAACATTATTTCGTGACTATAGACTGGATGCTGGATGCACCTTGGCCCCAGAGGAACAATGCTTTCTTTAGCTGTACACACGTGTACAGTTGAATGGCAATAAGTTTGAATGTGAACTTGAAAGGTCAAACAATGACAAATGTAGCCGCAACATTTGTTTATTTTTCTACCCCCAGCCAATGGCCAATTTTAGCAGCCTAATTGAAATCAGCAGTCAAAGGAGGACCCTGTTGCTCTATGATGCTCCATGAACAGCTCCATGCCATTAGCTATTAAGATCTTAGGGAGTCAGATTTATTAATATGCTTCCATGGAACGATAAGTGTTGAGGGACACCACATGACAGTTTCTTACACGCTCAGAGCTCTCCTAATCTGCCACCCTGTTCTCTGAAATCCTGTTCCTCCCTTTCGTGAATAAACATCAGATATGAATAATCCCAGAAGTAAGCATGACCTTTACATTAAATAATTCGAAGAGCAATTTAAAGTCCACTACTTGATCTTTGAATTCACATACGATAAAATACCTTGCACATAAAACAAAATCTTCACAGCATATTTCATGGTTGGGGGGATCCCAAAGCATTTTTTACTTAGGTACTTTTTAAAGTCCCCCTTTGTGATGGAGGGGTGATTATCAGCAATGCATATAGCGGGGTCGGAGAAACAGCAATGCCATGATGATCCAATAATCTGAAAGGATTAATGTGTACCAGGACGCAGCCTGTAACTTCTCTGCTCGTCTTTGAAGTATTGCCATTTGCAACCAGCTGAGAGAGCAGATGGGGCCTTAGCTTAAGACTGCATCAAAAAGACAACACCTCCAACAGTGCAGTATTCCCTAGGTTTCTTTTTTATGTGTGCTCGAGTCTCCGGAGCAGGAAGTGAAAAGAGCTTCTGATTCAAAGAGGGCTATCAAGTTATATACTGGAAAACTGGCTCACCTCTCCTAAAATTCCCAGTTGTACAGTTTCATTCCCAATGCATTCAAGAAGAAAATAAAGATAAATATTGCTCAGTATCGTAAAAATTATGATACAGATTATTCTGACCTATTCCTAGATCAGGGGTGTGTGCTACAGGAAGGAACTTGTTGGAGGTAAAAACACAAAAAGCTGGGGGAAAGTAAAACCATCTCATTAGCAGAACCTGTGGAAAGAGAAGCAGCTGATGTTGTAGATCTGACTCTTCATCAGAACAAGAATCCACAGCTCTCTAGGATCAGTCATCATGTCAAGTGCCATTGGGTCTGATGATGCTTCACAGGTCATGTGAACCAGGTTCAAACCCAAACCGTCAGTGTTGTCAGAGCTCATCCCAAACCATCAGTGTTGTCAGAGCTCATCCCAAACCATCAGTGTTGTCAGAGCTCATCCCAAACCATCAGTGTTGTCAGAGCTCATCCCAAACCATCAGCGTTGTCAGAGCTCATCCCAAACCAACAGCGTTGTCAGAGCTCATCCCAAACCATCAGCGTTGTCAGAGCTGATCCCAAACCCAGCGCTGTCAGAGCTCATCCCAAACCATCAGCATTGTCAGAGCTCATCCCAAACCATCAGCGTTGTCAGAGCTCAACCCAAACCATCAGCGTTGTCAGAGCTCATCCCAAACCATCAGCGTTGTCAGAGCTCATCCCAAGCCATCAGTGTTGTCAGAGCTCATCCCAAACCATCAGCATTGTCAAAGCTCATCCCAAACCATCAGCATTGTCAGAGCGGAGTTTGCATGTTCTCCTTAGGACTGAGTGGGTTCCCTCCACATGCTCTCATTCCCTCCCTCATCACAAGCATGTGCAGTAATTGACCCCTGGTACGTTGAATCATGGTTGGGTTATTAGCTGTGTGAAAGGGAACGAGGGACAGGGCAGCACGGCTGCCATTGTTCTGACAGCCAGCATAGTCTCAATGGGTCCTCCTCCCCATGGCGACAATCGTGGGCTGCTCCCAGCACATTCTTAGCTTTGCTGGAAGTGAATGCAAACGATGCATTTCAGTGTGTATTTTGATGCACACAAGATAAATAAGTTTGAATCTGAATCTTAATCCATTTCCCTGTCATGGTCCCAGCCATCCCTCCTGTTTATTCCTCATGATCTCCTAATTCCCTTCTCCCGTGTTTCGTGTGTGTGTGTGTGTGTGTGTGTGTGTGTGTGTGTGTGTGTGTGTGTGTGTGTGGTGTTCCTTTTGTTCTCCCGGGCTTCCTGATTGCGACGCACCTGAATCTCATCGAACCTGCAGCATAAATACCCCGGCTTTCCATCCGCTCATTGCTAGATCGTTGCTTCAGCCAGTGTGGTAGTTCACGTTCTAGGCTGCTTAGAATTGTGTATTCTAAGTTTTGTTTCTGCGCTGTTGTTTGCCTGTGTTAACTCCGTCTCCTCGTGTCAACAGGAGCATTGCACACCACCTGTATTCCCGTTCATCCTCCTGCCCGCTGTTCTCCTCCAGCCACGCTCACACCCTCATCGGCATCCCTGCTCTGCCTCGTCCCACCGCCCGCCTACACTCTCAGCTGGCTCAGTAGTTAAACGCTGTGCTCTCACTGTAGCGACCTGGGTTCGATCCCCGGTCAAGCCTCACTCACTTTTCAGCATTTCTCTGCCTAATCCTCATTCCCCTGCCTTCCCTGCAACCATCAATGAACACCCTTCAGATTACTCTCCCTCCGTGTCAATGTCCTGCGTCTGGGTTCACCCATTCTTCGCAACAGAACGATCTGGCCACCATGGACCCAGCGGACACAAACACCATCCAACAAGCCCCCGCCAGCCAGGGTTCCCTACTGGGACAGCATGACCACCTCCTCCAGGAGGTCATGGAGAGCCTCCGTTCCCTGTCTGCGCACGTCACACAGATCGGCAACCAGGTGGACCGTGTCTCCACTCATATCACTCAACCTGCATCTGGAACCCCTCCCAGAGAGCCTCATGTACCAGAGCCGGAGCACTATGCTGGAGACCTGGGGAAGTGCTGGGGTTTCCTCCTTCAGTGCTCCCTGGTGTCTGAGCAGCAGCCGTCGACCTACTCCACAGATAAGTCTAACGTTGCTTATGTCATGAGGCTGCTAAGGGGAAACGCATTAGCATGGGCTACAGCATTTTGGGACAACCAGCCTGATATCTGCTCCTCTTTCGCCAGTTTCATTGTGGAGGTGAGAAAGGTCTTCGATCACCCAGTCCGGGGTGAAGATGCCACTAAGCACCTACTCCCTCTCCACCAGGGCTCCCGCAGTGTTGCTGAACATTCAGTGGAGTTCCGGACATTAGCAGCTGATGCGGGGTGGAATGATGAGTCACTCCAGGGAGTATTTCTGAGTGGACTTAGCGACCTGGTGAAGGACACGTTGGCGGTGAGAGATGATTCTGACAGCCTGGATTCCCTGATCTCCCTGGCCACTAGGTTGGACAATCACCTCTGGGAGCACCATAGGGAGGGAACTGGTCATCCACCACCTTTGGCCACTTCTTGGCTCTCCTTACCGCCTCCCGCCAGAAGCCTCTCTCCTCTTTCTGCAGCCTGAGTAGCTCCCAGCCCGGCCGTTTCCACCACCCTGGGAGAGGAACCCATACAGCTGGGGCGGAACCGCCTTTCCCCAGCTGAATGATTCCGGAGAATGAGGGCGGGCGAGTGTCTATACTGCAGTCAGTCTGGCCACTTCCTTGTCACCTGTCCCCTTTGGTCAAGGGAGAGGGGCGCTCACCAGTAGCAGTGGGGACCCTGGTGAGCCAGGCAACCTTTCCTTTCGTCCCTCGACCTCGAATGCAGCTTCAAGCCACTCTGTGTCATGATCACCAGTCCTGGCCTCTGCTAGCGCTAGTGGACTCCGGCGCAGGGGGAAACTTACTGGACGAAAACCTTGCCCTGCAAGCCGGTATTTCTCGTGAGCCTCTGTGTACCCCCCTGGAAGCCAATATGCTAGACGGTAGACCCCCAGCCCAAGTCACACACTGCACGGAACCCCTGCTTCTCCTTCTCTCCGGAAACCATTGGGAACAGATACGGTTCAACCTAATCTCCCCTCCTCAGGCCCCTTTAGTTCTCAGCCACCCGTGGCTAAACCGCCATAACCCCCACATCGACTGGTCCAATGGGAGGATAGTCAGCTGGAGCTTGTTCTGCCGTTCCTCTTGTCTGCAATCAGCCCTTCCCCCAGTGGAGGTTACTGCGGCCTTGTTCGCCTCTGAGCCCCCTGGCTTATCTACCGTTCCTGTAGAACATCATGATCTTGGAGAGGTGTTTAGTAAGCAACAGGCCCTTTCTCTGCCTCCACATCGCCCTTACGACTGCGCGATTGACCTTCTCCCCGGAGCCTCATTACCCACCAGTCGGCTGTACAGCCTGTCCTGTCCAGAAAGCATGCAAGCAAAGTCCAAAGATAAAGCACAAGGTGGTGAGAAAGGATCTGAAAAGGGTCATTTTGAAACAACTCAGTCATGTTCTAAGGATAAAGTGCCAGATCTGCTTTGTAATGAGAAATTAGAAGAAAAAAAGATCAAGTTGCCAGCTGGTTTATCCGAGCCTAAAACAGGTCATGAAGACAAACAAAGCAGAGACAAGAGTAATAAGCTGAAAAATGTGGCAGAGTATGTGGAGGAGGTGGAATGACCAAAAGTAATGAAATGCAAGAGTCATAAAGTGGAGTATGGTCGGTCCGGGTCCAAAGCTGACCTGCGTACAGATATAAAAAATGAAGAAATTGTAGAAGGTAAAAAAAGATATTGTACACTTCGAGTTAAAGGAATGGCATTTAGGAGAAAATGAAACAAATAGCACAGAAGAAAAATCTGAAGAAACATTCTCAAAGTCAAGTGAGAAATTTGAAAATGATCAGTCTAATAATGAAGAAACTGATATAGAAAATTCCCTGTTGCATTTAAAAGAAAGCAGACTGGATTCTAAGGAAATTGCACACACTTCTCCAGGAAACATGGTGCAAATTGAAAATTTGATAAAAGCCAAAGACAAATTAGAGGAGAGAACAGAAGCCTTTTGAAAGTGAAAGAGGCAAAGCTGAGCCTAGGGAGAATTTAAATTTGGGAGAAAAAGAGCTTGAAACTGAAGAAAATGAGACTGGCAGATGTAAAATATCTCTTTTGGTTAAAGAACAAACCGAAGAGCCAACTCGTGAACAGTTAGCAAAATCAAATGAGATAAATATTCATCCAAACTTGGAACAACATGGATCTTTACATATCCCTTATGTCGCAACTTCTCCTGATGATCCAACTACAAAAGATTCTAGTCTTTTTCATCCAATTGCTGCTAAAGCACTAGTTTGTTTATCGTGATCCCTTTTCACCAACTACTCCAACACTTGATGGAAATTTTAGCTACGAGGCACCTTCTAGGGCTTCAGACTCCAGTGTACCTTTTGTGGAAGGCCCTGGAAAGCAAGAGGCTCACAGTTCAGAAAATGTTGCCCAGGAATTATGTGCTAAAAATCAAGCTGAAGAATGGACATCAAATGCGAGCCACCAAGAGTGGAGTTGCAAGAGTTGCCGGATCTAGCAGGATAGTGCGTCAGGAATAAACACAAGTGCCACAGGTGAACTGAAGGATGAACATCTGACTGGGGAATCTGTCACAGGTGGTAGAGAGCAAAGTTCCGCCAGAACCGAAAGAAGGCCCAAGCGCCCATACACTCCAGTAGAAAATCCTCTGAAAAGGAGACACCTTCATTCAGAGGAGAAATCTGCTGTAGGATGAACCTGTTGAAGCCATACCAGTTCAGCACAAGATGAGGAAGTCCAACACAATCACAAGAAAAGACCAGAAAGGTTGAAGATAAAGCAAGAAACCTGACCAGTGGTGTAAGTAGCCAGAATAAACCAACCACTCATGCAGCTAAGAAAGTAAGCAGTCCTAAGCATTTATCTGTAACTGAGCAAGAAAAGCGCTCACTGACTTCCACAAAAGAGAAACCAACAACTGATTTAAAGTCGGGAAAATCTCCAGTACCAGTATCAGTTACAAGATCAACCATCTCCTGTGATTAAACAAGGGCGTAAAAGAGAAGCAAGTCCAGAACGCAAGAGACGACAACATAAAACTCAAGCTACCCAGATCCATGCGCATTCATCCCACGTTCCACATCTTTTAACTGAAACCTGTGTCCATCAGCCCTTCGTGCCCTCCTGCTGAACCCACTCCACCCGCCCGGGTCGTCAACAATCACCCAGCTTACACCGTCGGGCGAATACTGGATGTGCGCCGCCGAGGCAGGGGTTTCCAGTACGTCATCGATTGGGAGGGATATGGTCCTGAAGAGCGCACATGGATCCCCCGCTCCTTCTTCTTAGACCCCTCTCCCAACCGGGACTTCCATTGCGACAAGCCGGACAAGCCTGATGGTTCGCCTGGAGGCTCCCGTCGAGGGGGCAGTGATACTGCCATGGTCCCAGCCATCCCTCCCATTTATTCCTCATGATCTCCTAATTCCCTTTTCCCTGTGTTTCTCCTGCTCGTGTGTGTGCATGTGTGGTGGGCGCGGCATTCCTTTTGTTCTCCTGGGCTTCTTGACTGCAACGCACCTGAATCTCATCTAACCTGCAGCATAAATACCCCGGCTTTCCATCCACTCATCGCCAGATCGTTGCTTCAGCCAGTGTGGTAGTTCACGGTCTAGGCCACTTAGAATTGTGTATTCTAAGTTTTGCTTCTGCGCTGTTGTTTGCCTGTGTTAACTCTGTCTCTCCGTGTTAACAGGAGCATTACATGCCGCCTGCCCTCCCATTCATCCTCCTGCCTGCCGTTCTCCTCCAGCCACGCTCACACCCTAGTCTGCATCTCTGCTTTAACTCGTCCCACCGCCCGCCTACACTCTCTGCTGGCTCAGTGGTTAAACGCCGCATTCTCACCGCAGCGACCCGGGTTCGATTCCCGGTCAAGCCTCGTTCACTCCTCGGCTTTCCTCTGCCTAATCCTCACTCCCCTGCCTTCCCTGCAACCGTTAATAAACACTCTTCAAAGAACTCTATGACAGTGTCGTGCATTTGGGTTCACTCGTTCTTCACAACATTCCCTCCATTTTACTAAGCACAACCACCATTTCTATTCATGGTTTGTTTCACCACCTCTCCAAAATAAATGATTTCCTTTTTTAAGTACCATTGCCTCCAAGGGAATGTGGTGTTAATTGACCCTCTGAGATACAGAATTACAAAGGCTTACCATGCTTAGTCAATAAATTTATCCTGATCTCATTCCTAAGTAGCAAATTCATCATCTTAGGACAGTACTCTAGAATGCTGGTTTACAAACTGAAGATTTTAGTTGGAAATAAAATAGTAGCTGCTCATTCTTTAGGTAAAGGATTTCACAATCCACTACCCTCATATGCCTAGTGTGTAGATTGCCCTTGATTAGAAAATCCTACAAAAAGTATTACACACAGCCCAGTCCATCACGGGTAAAGCCCTCCCCACTATTAAACACATCTACATGAAACGTTGCCACAGGAAAGCAGCATCCATCGTCGGGGACCTCCATCACCTAGGTCATGCTTTCTTCTCACTGCGGCCATCAGGAAGGTGGTACAGGAGCCTCAGGAATCACACTGCCAGGTGCAGAAACAGTTATTACCACTCAGCCATCAGGTTCTTACACCAAAGGGGTTCAACTTTAATTGCCCCATCAATAAAATGTTCCCACAGCCTATGGATTCACTTTCAAGGACTCTTCATTCATGTTCTTGATATTTATTGCTTATTTATTTATTATTACTTTCTATTATTCTATTATGGATCAATTGAGTGTGCCCCACAAGGAAATGAATTGAAGGTTCATATTTTGAACCTTGTGGTGTACGAACAGCAGCATTTGTATCTTTTGGACAACCAGAGTAAATGAAAGCCCAACCCTGTTTATTTTTGTTGGTCCCTCCACCTCTTCACCCATTTGCAGTCAACAGCTGTAACGTTGGAGGTGAGTGCATTTGTAAGTTGTTCCATGAGTGCACCTGTCATGGTCCTGTAAGGCACAAGAGGGAAGAAAGTGGCTGAAACATCCAGTACAAATGATATTTATAGGCATCCGTCAGTCTCGTGAGACCACGGATTTGCGTTGCTCTCCACGCCACCGATATTGTCCAAGGGAAGAGCACTGGGGCCAATACAGCTTGGCACTGGTGTCGTCGCAGAGCAATGTGTGGTTAAGTGCCTTGCTCAAGGACACAACACGCTGCCTCAGCTGAGGCTCGAACTAGCGACCTTCAGATCACCAGACCGATGCCTTAACCACTTGGCCACGCGCCAACATATGTTCATTGGGTAAAGTGGTATCTGCAAGATATTTATATCGCTTTCACTCTATCTGATACTTATTCTGTAAGAGACTGAGGAATGTCCAGGTACAGCTCCAACCCAGACGTAGTGGTTAGCACAGCGCTTTACAGTATCAGCGACCTAGGTTGAATTCCCACAGTGGTCTATAAAGAGTTTATACGTTCTCCCCATGATCATGTGGGTTTCCTCTAGTGCTCCCGTTTCCTCCCAAAGTCCAAAGATGTACCAGTTAGTAGGTTGACTGGTCTTTTGTAAGTTGTCCCATGATTAGGTTATGATTATAAGTTGGGGGTTGCTGGGGTGATGCAGCTCGAAGGGCAGGAAGGGCCTATTCTGCACTATATCTCAATAAATAAAACAAATAAACAGATTTACTGAGCCTCTGGTAAATTTACAACAACTTTCAGTCACTGGAAATCAAAACGACTGCCCTGGTGCCATCCGTGTGACGACTTGTAACATCAAAGCTGTTAGAACCTGTGAACTAAATGTCCCGATGGTCAAAGTTTCCAAGTATGAAAGAGTTTGATAGGAGCGGATATTGAGTGATTTGTCCACTTATGTAAAAGACATAGCAGCCATCACTATAGAGTATTTAGGAATTAATTCACGTAGGGAATACAGGAAAAAATTGCTTGCAGGAGAATGGGAAGTATATGAGGTGGTTAAGGTAAATTACAGTGATGTAGGTGGGGGGCCATGTGGTGGGAAAAGGAAAAGAAGGGTAGATTAAACATGTGGGACAAGACTTAGCAGAGCAATGCCAGCATGGACCTGCTGAACCACCTTTTCTGGGTTGCAGATATGACACAAAAGACCTTTAGAAAGGGCCAGAGAGGTGAAAAGGGAAACACAAGCATGAATCAGAGAAAGATCATAAGACATAGGAGCAGAATTAAGCCATTTGGCCCATCGAGTCGGCTCTGCCATTTCATCATGGCTGATCCATTTTCCCTCTCAGCCCCAATCTCCTGCATTCTCCTTGTTTCCCTTCGTACCCAGACCAATCAAGAATCTATCAGCCCCTGCCTTAAATATACGTAAAGACTTGGCCTCCACAGCCACCTGGGGCAATGAATTCCACAGACTCACCACTATCTAGCTAAAGAAATTCCTCCTCATATCCATTCTAAAAAGATGCTCCTCTATTCTGAGGCTGTGCCGTCTGATCTTAGACGCTCCCACCATTGGAAGCTTCCTCTCCAAATCTACTCTATCAAGGCCTTTCAGTATTCGATAGGTTTCAATGAGGTCACCCCTCATTCTTCTGAATTCCAGTGAATACAGGCCAGAGCCATCAAACGCTCTTCATATGACAAGCCTTTCAATCCTGGAATCATTTTTGTGAACCTCCTTTGAACCCTCTGCATACAGCCCCTGGATACGAAGCTGTGAATCATAGATTCGCAAAGTCTTAAACACAAAATACTCTGCAGATGCTGGGATCAAAGCAACACTCACAACACGCTGGAGGAACTCAGCAGGTCAGGCAGCATCCGTGGAAAAGATCAGTCGACGTTTCGGGTCGGAACCCTTCGTCAGGACTGTAGAGGGAAGGGGCAGAGGCCCTATAAAGAAGGTGGGGGGAGGGTGAGAAGGAGAAGGCTGGTAGGTTCCAGGTGAAGAACCAGTAAGGGGAAAGATAAAGGGGTGGGGGAAGGGAGGCAGGGAGGTGATAGGCAGGAAAGGTGAAGGAGGAATAGGGGAAAACACAATGGGTAGTAGAAGGAGGCGGAACCATGAGGGAGGTGATAGGCAGCTGGGGGAGGGGGCAGAGTGAAATAGGGATAGGGGAAGGGCCACTCTCCCAGCTGCCTATCATCTCCCTCATGGTTCTGCCTCCTTCTACTACCCATTCTGTTTTCCCCTATTCCTTCTTCACCTTTCCTGCCTATCACCTCCCTGCTTCCCCTCCCCCACCCCTTTATCTTTCCCCTTACTGGTTCTTCACCTGGAACCTACCAGCCTTCTCCTTCCCACCCTCCCCCCACCTTCTTTATAGGGCCTCTGCCCCTTCCCTCTTCAGTCCCGACGAAGGGTCTCAGCCCAAAATATTGACTGATCGTTTCCATGGATGCTGCCCGACCTGCTGAGTTTGCAAAGTCTTACAAGGTGCAAAGAAAATGCAAACACAGGTGCAATTTAACATCATTCCCTGCGAAAGGAATAAAATGCGTTTTAAAATTACTTGCTAATCTGCCTAATTCAAATCATATATTTAGATTCAACACAGGATTAGCAAAATAATAGTATCAATGAGGGCTCATCAGCTGAAATGTTTGCTGCACAGATACCAACTGACTTGGTTATATCTTAGGCTACGCCCACACTAGACCGGATAATTTTGAAAATGCCAGTCTCGCGTAAAAACGATAGGCGTCCACACCAGGTGTTTTTGAAAATACCTCCATCCACATTAAAACGGGTACTTGGGCGAATCTCCTCCTACTGCGCATGCACAGGACACATCTACAGAATTCATCCGCTTCGACGAGTACACCCAATCCAACAGTTTGGGCCAAGCAACTCTAATACATGTTTGTCCAGATACAGACTAGAAAAACTTAAAAGGAAATTGCCAAACGACAGACAGCTGTTGGATCTCACACAGGAGGATTAAAACTGAAAAAAACAAATACTGGAGCGTATGGAGGCAACCGACAGGGAGTTCACGAACAGTCTGACCCGGCTGGCAACGAACATTGAAAAACTGACTAACTCTGTTGCAGAGGGATTTGCAATGATGAGGAATATGATGGCTCCCCCCAGTACTTTTCACCGCCACAATACCAGCCTCACAGCCACCACAATAGCTATACATACAGATACACAGACTCCCGGGTGGCCCCACCAACATCTTCCCCACTCCCACAGAGGGAGTGCCCTGGAAACATTTCCTACAGCCATAGTCTCTTCACCGATGAAAGGGACGAAGCTACAACTAAATGCAATAAGGCTTGTTACTGGACAAAAGTGAAATTTGCTGTTACCTCATTTGTTTGCCTTTAATTTTGCCATGTCTTTCTGTATTATTTTGCTGTATTTAACACGTGCAATAAAACAAGTTACTGGGCAATAGTGATTTTATTTTTACCTGAGTAAAAGTGAAACTTACAATTTTCCTTTTTTGACAATGTTTTCATGTCTATGTCAAACATAAGCTACTATTTAAAAATGACATTTTGGAAGTAGTGACAATTGCATCTATTGAATATTTGCACAAGCAATACATTAAAAAAGCACCTTGTTAAATATATAAAACACGTCTGCATCAGTGTTATCTTGTATTTCCATACAATGTTATATTTGGCTGTTACTCATCTATTGTCAGACAAGTACTTGCATAAATAGGTAAACCACCTCCATGCAAGCAAGGACAGAAAACAGGGCAAAGTGAGTATACTTATTTATTCAGTACTCAGTAAGTGATGGGTCAAAGTATTTGGTGAGTACATTTCTAACTCTTCTGGCTTCAGTCTCATTGCCGTCTGTTCTGAAATTGTTAGGTTGTGTGGGGGGGTTGAAATTAACGTAGACAATAAAGTAAACAACACACGCATGAAGCCGTCCGCCATTGTTGTTGTGGTGTTGGAGGTTGTGTTCAAGAAAACAATGAAATGCCACGCTGCCACCACCATCTGTTCCAGCACGTCATGACAGCGTTTTTAAAAGGAGCCAGTTACCCAGTTACCCCATACACACTACACTGGCCATTAGGCATTTTCAGATTTATTCACTCTAGAGAGCATTTTTGAAAAGCTCTGTTTTCGGGGGAGGAAAACGCCATTTCAGTGTGGATGGAGGGTCAAAACGAAGAGGAAGGGCTTCGGTTACAGATTTAGCCGGTCTAGTGTGGACTAGCCACAGAATTTCAGACTCTGCTTTATTTTGCTTCTGCATGGCAGTGTTTCTTTGATGATGCTTCTAAAGGCTAAGTGAAATTAAAATGTTCCTTTCAACTGTACTTTCCAATGAGCACAGGGCCCAGGAGGCAAAGTGCCACATTATTTTTGCACTTTAAAAAACTGAAGTTCTCTGAAGTCCCAAGATGCAGCTTTACTCAAGCATCACACACTGGTACACAGGGCGATTTTTGATGCCACCGTAAGCAACACCACTGGGAAGTGAGAAACTGTAATCTATGCAATGCAAGTGCCACCTAGTGGTAGATATCACAAACTACAGGATTACTCACACCCTGGGCTGGAAAGGGGAGGCAGGACCTAGACTTGCTGTCTTGCTCTTTGTGAACAATTTCCTGACTCTGCTATGACACCGAATTCCTCATGCAGTCCAGCAGCAGCGCACAAGCCTGCTGCAACACATGCTCAAGCCTCACAAGGACATCTTCAAAAGCTGATGCCTCAAAGTTCAAAATAAATTTATTAATCAAAGTACATATACGTCACCACATCCAATTCTGAAATTCAATTTCTTTCAGGAATACACAGTAAATCCAAGAAACAGTAGAATCCATGGAAGACTGCACTTAATGGGATGGAAAAACAACCAACGTGCAAAAGGCAACAAATTGATTTTTGCAAATACTAAATAATATTAATAATAATAATAATATATAAATGAACAATCAATATCATGAGCATGAGATGAAGAATCCTTGAAAGCAAGTCCATAATTGTGGGAACATTTCGGTGATGGGGCAAGTGAAGCTGTCCTCTCTGGTTCAGGAGCATGATGTATCTGTTCCTGAACCTGGTAGTGTGAGTCCTGAGGCTCCTGTACCTTATTGCAGCAGTGAGAAGAGAGCATGGCCTGAGCAGCTGGGATTCTTCATGATGGATACTGCTTTCCTGCGACAGCATTCCATGTGGATGTGCTCTGTGGTGGAAGGGTTTTACCCAAGATGGACTGGGCCATATCCACTACTTTTTGTAGAATACTCTGCTCAAGGACATTGGTGTTTCCATGCCAGGCTTATGATGCAGCCAGTCAATATACTCTCCATCACACATCTTTAGGAGTTTGCCAAAGCTTTAAATGTAATGACAAATCTTCACAAACTTTTAATGAAGTAGAAGTGCAGCCATGCTTTCGCTATAATCCCACTTACGTGCTGGGGCCAGGACAGATCCTCGGAAATTATAACACCAAGAATTTTAAAGTTGCTGGCCCTGTCCACCTCTGATCCCCAAGGAGGACTGCTCAAGACCCTCCAGTTTCCCCCTCTTGAAATCAATAATCAGCCCCTTGGTCTTGCTGACACTGAGTGAGAGGTTGTTGCTGTGGCACCACTCAGCCAGATTTTCAGTCTCCCTCCTACATGCTGATTAATCACCCTTTGATTCGGCCAGCAACAGTGGTTTCATCAGCAAACTTAAATATGGCATTCGAGCTGTGCTTCGCCACACAGCCGTAGGTATAAAGCGAGTAGCACAGGAGACCTTGCATACAGCCCTGTGGTGCACCTGTGCTGATGGAGATTGTGGAGGAGATGTTTTTGTCAATCCGAACTGACTGCGGTCTACAAGTGAGGGGATCATGAGTCCGATTACAGAAGGAGGCATCGAGGCCAAGGTCATGAAGCATATTGATTAGGTTTAAGGGGTTTGATAGAATTGAATGCCAAGCTGCGGTTGGTATAGAGCTGTCCAGATGTTCCACGATTGAGTGAAGAGCCAATGAAATGGCATCTGCTGTGGACCCGTTGTGATGGTAGGCAACTGGCAATGGATCCAAGTCATTTATCAGGCTGGAGTCGATATGCTTCATCGCCAATCTTTCAACTCGTTTCATTACAGTGGATGCAAGTACGACTGGATAATAGACATTGAGGCAGGCTACCGCATTCTTCTTAGGCACTGGTATAATTGAAGCCTGCTTGAAGCAGTTGGGTAGCTCAGGTTGCCAAAGCGAGAGGTACCCGCCTGCATGGATGCCAGGTCTGGATTTCATTAGAACCACTTGACTCCAAACCTTATCGCGGTCTTGGTCCAAGAATGGACCAATGAGGAGTACTGAAGGATAAAAGTCATTGCCTTAAACGTCAGGGTAGCATTCGACCGAGAGTGGTATCAAAGAGCTCTGGTAATGCTGAACTCAATGAGCATCAAGGGAAAACATTCCAATTGGAAGGCCGTATGACATAGGAGCAGAATTAGGCCATTTGGCCCATCAAGTTTGCACCACCATTCCATCATGGCTAATTTATTATCCCTCTCAACCCCATTCTCCTGCCTTCTCATCATCAAGAATCTATCAACCTCTGCTTTAAATATTCTCAATGACCTGGCCTCCACATCCGTCCATGGCAATGAATTCCACAGATTCACTACCCTCTGGCTAAAGAAATTCCTCTTCAGTTCTAACTGAACTTTTATCTATTCTGTGGCTGTATCCTCTAGACTCACCCACTAAGGAAACATCCTCTCCACATCCACTCTATTTAAGCCTTACAATATTTGGTCAGTTTCAATAAGGTGCCTCCCCACCCAATTCTTCTCTACTCCAGTGAGTACAGGCCCAGAGCCATCAAACACTCCTCACACGTTAATCCTTTCATCCCTAAGGGGCCCAAAACTGCTCACAATACTCCAAGTGCTGTCTGATCAATGTCTCATAAAGTCTAAGCATTACATACTTGCTTTTATATTCCAGTCCTCTCAAAATGAATGCTAGCATTGCATTTGCCTTCCTTACCACTGACTCAACCTGCAAGTTAGCCTTTAAGGAAACCTGCACAAGTCTCTTTGTACCTCTGAGTTTTGAATTTTCTCCCCGTTTACGAAATAGCCTGCACCTTTATTCCTTCCGCCAAAGTATAAGACCATGCACTTCCATATCCCTATATTCCTATATTCCATCTGCAACCTCTTTGCCCATTCTCATGATCTGTCTTTCAGCAGACTCCCTGCTTCCTCAACACAACCTCTATCTATGTTCGTCTGCAAACTTGGCCACAAAGCCATCAATTCCATCATTCAAATCATTGACATACTTGTATCATGTGTAAAGAAGGGACCCCTGCCGAACACCACTTGTCACCCAACCAGAAAAGGCCCCATACTCTCTGCCTCCTGCCAGTCAGTCAATCTTCTATCCATGCTAGTATCTTTCCTGTAACACCATAGGCCCTTGTTAAAGTAGCCTCATGTGCAGGACCTTATCAAAGGCTTCTCAAGCTCCAGTTAAGCAACATCCACTGACTCTCCTTCGTCTATCTTGCTTGTTATTTCCTCAAAGAATTCCAACAGATTTATCAGGAAAGATTTCCCCTTAGGGAACCACGCTGAGTTTGGCATGTTTTATCGTGTTCCTAGTCATAGTCATACTTTATTGATCCCGGGGGAAATTGGTTTTCATTACAGTTGCACCACAAATAATAAATAGTAATAGAACCATAAATAGTTAAATAGTAATACGTAAATTATGCCAGTAAATTATTAAATAAGTCCAGGACCAGCCTATTGGCTCAGTGTGTCTGACCCTTCAAGGGAGGAGTTGTAAAGTTTGATGGCCACAGGCAGAAATGACTTCCTATGACGCTCTGTGTTGCATCTCGGTGGAATGAGTCTCTGGCTGAATGTACTCCTGTGCCCACCCAGTACATCATGTAGTGGATGGGAGACATTGACCAACATGGCATGCAACTTAGACAGCATCCTCTTTTCAGACACCACTGTGAGAGAGTCCAGTTCCATCCCCACAACATCACCGGCCTTACGAATGAGCTTGTTGATTCTGTTGGTGTCTGCTACCCTCAGCCTGCTGCCCCAGCACACAACAGCAAACATGATAGCACTGGCCACCACAGAAGTCCTCAAGTACTCTGAAACTTCATCCTCAATAAAAGAGTTCAACATCTTCCCAACCACTGAAGTCAGGCTAACTGGCTGAAAATGTCCTTTCTTCTGCCTCCCTCTTTAAAGAGTTGGGCGACATTTGTAATTTTCCAAACCTCCACCATAATCTACCAATTCTTAAAAGATCATTACTAATGCCTCCACAATCTCTATAGCTACCTCTTTCAGAACCCTGGTCCATTTGGTCCAAGTGGCTTATTTACCTTCAGATCATTCAGTTTCCCAAACATCTTTTCCTTAGTAATAGCAACTATGCTCACCTCTGCCCCTTGACTCTCTCAAACTTCTGACATACTGCTAGTGCCTTCCACAGTGAGGACTGATGCAAAATACTTAATAAGTTCGTCCACTATTTCTTTGTCCCCCATTACTACCACTCCAGCATTATTTTTCAGTAGGCTGATACCAACTTTCGCCTCTCTTTTATTCTGTAGAATCGTGTCTTTCTCAGAAAATAGGAAATGCAACTATATTCAAACAATGAGGGAAACAACGAGGCTAAAAGCCATAAACGCAAGAGATTCTGCAGATGCTGGAAATCTTGAGTAAAACAACACACACACACACACACACACACACACACACACACAGACTGCTTCACCAGAACTGATGAAGGGTCTCAGCTCAAAAAAATCAATTGCTTATTCTTCTCCATGGACGCTGTCTGACCTGTTGTATTCCTCCAGCATTTTGTGTGCATCAGACTACAAGCCAGTAAACTGAACATCTGATATGGAAAAAATTTTCAAAGTAGGGCAGATAAAAAAAAATCAAGGTAATAAACAGAGTTTTGGTCCAAAACTTCAACTGTTCATTTCCCTCTAGAGATGCTACCTGACCTGCTGAGTTCCTCCAGCATTTTGTATGCATTGCTCCAGATTTCCAGTATCTGCAGAATCTCCTGTCAAAGACCATAAGACATGGAGCAGAATTAAGTCAATCAGCGCACGGAGTCTGTTCTGCCATTCCATCATGGCTGATCCTGGATCCCACCCAACCCCATACACCTGCCTTCTTGCCACATCTTTTGATGCCCTGACCGATCAGGAAACGATCAACTTCCACCTTAAATATACCCATGGACTTGGCCTCCACCACAGTCTGTGGCAGATCATTCCACAGATTCACTACTCTCTGGCTACCTCTGTTCTAAAAGGTCACCCCTCAATTCTGAGGCTGGATAGACATCAACTCTCACCTCTAGCTGAAGTTTCTGGGAATAGTTCACAAGGCGCAGGGTAGGTATTTCCCACAGAGAAAGAAGTTCTCAAGTGGCAGAGCTAGGCATATGTGCCTGACAAAGGAAGTTCAGGACTGCATAAAAGCCAAGGAAAGGACATATCAGGTAGCAAAAGTGAGTAGGAAGTCAGATGATTGGGAAGTTTTTAAAATCCAACAAAAGGCAACCAAAAAAAGCTATAAGGGAATAGATTAAATATGAAGTGTGTGTGTGTGAGAGAGAGAGAGAGTGAGAGAGAGAGTGAGAGAGTGAGAGAGTGAGAGAGTGAGAGAGTGAGAGAGAGAGTGAGAGAGTGAGAGAGTGAGAGAGTGAGAGAGTGAGAGAGTGAGAGAGTGAGAGAGTGAGAGAGTGAGAGAGTGAGAGAGTGAGAGAGTGAGAGAGTGAGAGAGTGAGAGAGTGAGAGAGTGAGAGAGTGAGAGAGAGAGAGAGAGAGAGAGAGAGAGAGAGAGAGAGAGAGAGAGAGAGAGAGAGAGAGAGTTTATGTGCTAGCTATTAGCTACTCTGGCACAACATGGGGGAATGACAAGTTTAAGGGGAACACGAGGGGAAACTTCTTCACTCAGAGGATCGTGAGAGTGTGGAACGAGCTGCCAGCGCAAGTGGTGCATGCAAGCTTGATTTCAATGTTTAAGAGAAGTTTGGATAGGTACATGGATAGTAGGGGTATATGTTTCCAGTGCAGGTCGATTGAAGAAGGCAGTTTAAATGGTTTGGCATGGACTAGATGGGCCAAAGGGCCTGTTTCTATGCTGTACTTCTCTATGACTCTATAACAACACCTCATAGTTCTAGAGTCATACAGCACAGAAATGAGCCCCTCAGCTCACTACGTTCATGCTGAACATTAATCCACCTAATTTCATTTACCCCCTTTAGGTTCATAGCCTTCCATACCTCAGTGTCGGATAAGATTAAGAACTGGATACAAAATACATAGAGAGTTTAATCAGTATTGTGAAAAGTTAATATGTATCATTAATGCAACATTAATGATACAACCATTTCTTGACAGAATCTAAGATGGAGATGAAAGGGCACTCAGGAGCAAGATATACCAGCTAGTTGAGTGGTGTTGTAGCAACAACCTGGCACTCAGTGTCAGTAAGACCAAAGAACTGATTGTGGACTTCAGGAAGGGTAGGACAAGGGACCACAAACCAACCCTCATTGTGGGATCAGAAATGGAGAGGGTGAGCAATTTCAAGTTCAAGTTTCCGGGTGTCAATATCTCTGAGGACCTAACCTGGTCCCAACATATCGATATAGCTATAAAGAAGGCAAGACGGTTGCTATCTTTCATTAGGAGATTCAGGAGACTTCTGATGATGCATAGTGGACTGGCTGCATCACCATCTGGTATGGGGGTTACTGCACAGGATCAAAGTCAGCTGCAGAGAGTTGTAAAATTAGTCAATTCCATCATGGGTACCAGCTTCTGTTGTATCCAAGACATCTTCAAGGTGCAGTGCCTCAGAGAGGTGGCATCCATCTTTAAGGACCCCCCACCCAGGACGTGCCCCCTTCTTATTGTTACCATCAGCAGTCTGAAGGCACACACTCAGCAATTCAGGAACCGCTTCTTCCCCTCTATCATCCGATTTCTAAATGGACATTGAACCCATGAACACTACCTCACTACTTTTTTTATTTCTGATTTTGAACTATTCATTTAATTTAACTATTTAATAACACTGGCATACAGTATGTATGGGAGATAAAAAGGAGGAGCTTAGGAGGATTAATGGCACCTAATAGCAACTCCTTTGCTTGTACCTTCAGAAACAGCTCTCTCGTATTTCCATCTTTAATATCGCTATTTTTCCCTTTCAGGGTTCTTTTGAAGACCCTGACCTGGAGTTACACGCTGACTATGGTTCTTTGTGGGAATGGGACCCGCTCTTGGGGTTTCACAACTGGTCATTGTTCAGCATACCAAGGGCTCAGCCTAAGAGCTTCACCTGCCTTCAGAGGACCAAGATTTCGTGGTTCTGGAGATGGGGGAAATAAGAGGTCGGTGCCTCTGCGGGAGATCGGTATGTTGGAAGATCTCTGGCCACGTACCCAGAGACGCGAGATCTTTGGGCACAGAGCTCGGAAAAAGCGACGCAACAGATTTCTAACATTGTAAACCAGAGAATTGTTTGTTATGTCTCCCCTCTCACTGTGAAACGGAGATATCTCTTTATCCCGCATTAGGGGGGGGGGGAGAGGGGGGGAGAGGGGGGGGAGAGGGGGGGAGAGGGGGGGGAGAGGGGGGGGAGAGGGGGGGGAGAGGGGGGGGAGAGGGGGGGGAGAGGGGGGGAGAGGGGGGGAGAGGGGGGGAGAGGGGGGGGAGAGGGGGGGGAGAGGGGGGGGAGAGGGGGGACTTTTGGGGTTCTAACATTTGGGGGGCACTCCTGTTTTCGTGGATGGTTGCAAACAAAAAGGATTTCAAGGTGTTTATTGTATACATTCCTCTGACATTAAATGCACCTTTGAAACATATGTACATACTGTAAATCAGTTTTTTCCTCTATATTTATCATATATTATATTGCGCCTTGTAAGGCATGAAAATGCCCCACACAGGCCTCTCATGGTCTGAGTCAACGTACCCTCTCCGTACTGCTGCACAAAGTTAACAGATTTCACAACATACTGCAAGCCAGTGTTATTAAAACTGATTCAGAACTAATGCACATCTCCCTAACAAGAGATTTCCCCCCTTGTTTTCAAGCTGCTGGGCAAGTATGATGTCATAAGTTGGCTATCAAATATCACTGCCACATGGACCACAGTACCTTGGAACCAAATGCACTGAGGTGTTTATAATATTAACCGGGAAGGGGGTGAGGTAGGTGCAGACGTCTGTGGAGGACTGCTTGAGCTTGTCACAGATATCTGCCAACAACACATACCCATCTGAGAGCAGAGCCACAGCTGTTCACTGCTTCAAACATTATGATAACTACATAAGTGGAGTGATTAGTCAAGGAATTGTTTTTAAAATTCCTGGTAATATTATAATACATACAGAGGTGCATTTTATTTGTGTGTAACTGCATGGGAATTTTCTCAGCTGAATAAAGACCACAAAACACAGGAGGAGAATCAGGCCATTTGGCCCATCAGGTCTGCTCCACCATTCAATCATGGTTTTGGTTTTCAATGAAATTATCCCATTCACTGTCACAAAACAACAAATTTCACATCATACAAGTCAGTGATAAAAGATCCTGAATCTGATTCTACTAAAGTTGGGAGTCCTGGTTCTCCTGGTATATTGTCTCCTCAAAGGACAATTCTATCATTCCCGGAATCAATGTAGTGAAGCTCTGTTGAACTCCTCTGTCAGAACAACCATTAGACATAGCAGAGGCCATTCAGCCCATTGAGTCTGCTTCGCCATTTGATCTTGCCTGATTTATTTTCTCTGTCAATGCCATTCTCCTGTCTTGTCTCCATAACCTTTGATGCCCTTATTAATCCAGAGCCAAACAATTGTTGCATTAAATATACACAGTGATTGGCCTCCACAGTTGTGTATGGCAATGAATTCCATAGATTCATTATTCCCTAGCTCAAGAAATTCTACCTCAAAAGAAATTTCAGCTATGTTCTACATACATTTTCATGAGGGATAGATGGAAAAATTAGAGAGTAGAATGGAGAGAGTAAAACAGAGCAGACATGTAAGAACATATGCTGCATTGACAGATTGTTAACACAAGTTAGAACCAAGCTGATTGCTGAAACATCAGACAGAATATCAAAGAGTAGGTAAAGGCCAAGTATGAGAGAACGTTGGCAATAAGCAAAATCGGGAATCCAAAAATATTCCATAAGCATACAAAGAGGCAAAAGTTTATAAAAGGGAGATGGGGGCAAAGAAACTCTACCCACAGAGGAAAAGGTACTGAACACTTCAGTCTTTACCGAGGAGAAAGATGCTGCTGGTGGCTCAGGAAAGAAAAGTGTGGTCGAGATTCTGTATGGGCTAAAAGTTGATACAGAGGAAGTACTTGAAAGGCTATAAAAAAACTTAAGGTGGTACAGATGAGATCCCCTCAGCAACCTGGGATGAAACTCACAGGGGCCTTGGCCATAGTATTCACACATCAGAGGATAAGATCATAAGACCACAAGATATAGGAGCAGAAGTAGGCCATTTGGCGCAACAAGTCTGCTCCACCATTCAATCATGGGCTGATCCAATTCTTCCAGTCATTCCCACTCCCCTACCTTCTCCCCATACTCTTTGATGTCCTAACTAATCAAGAACCTATCCATCTCTGCCTTAAATGCACCCAATAACTTGGCTTCCACAGCCGCTCGTGGCAACAAATCCCACACATTTACCAACCTGTGACTAATGTCTCCGCATCTCTGTTCTAAATGGACGCCCTTCAATCTCGAAGTCATGCCCTCTTTTCCTAGACTCCTCTACCATGGGAAATAACTTTGCCATATCTAATCCGTTCAGTCTTTTTAACATTCGGAATGTTTCTATGAGATCCCCCCTCATTCTCCTGAACTCCAGGGAATACAGCCCAAGAGCTGCCAGATGTTCCTCATACAGTAACCCTTTCATTCCTGGGATCATTTTCATGAATCTTCTCTGAACCCTCACCAGGATTAAGGACTGGTGCATCAGGGATAGAAACCTGCAAATGTTACACGTCAGTTCAGAAAAAGTTGTGAAGATAAAAACCCAGTAACTATAAAAGAGTCGATTTAAGTTTGGTCAGGGTGAAATTCAATTTGTTACATGGGCAAATATGGATTGATTAGAGAAAACCGGCATGAATATAGGAAAAGCAAAATTGTGTCTTATGAACATAACTTTTTAATGAAGTAATAGAGTTAATGGGAGAAATGTGATTGATGTGATACATTGGAACATCCAATTTTGAATAGGCTATTCATTAAGACTGAAGGCTGCAAGATAAAGGGGACTCTAACCGCATGGATAGAAAGATTAGCTTAACCCTAACCTCATTTGTCACATGTACATCAAAATGTATTGTGAAATGTGTTAGTTGCATCAAATCAATGAGAGGGGATTTTGCTGGACAGCCCACAGGTTTCGCCATGCTTCCGGTACTGTGCAAAAGTCTTAGGCACATGTAAAAAAATTCTGTGAAGCAAAGATGCTTTCAAAAATAATGACATGAAAAGTTCCTAAATATCAAAAAATTATATAAAGAGCACTGAACAGTAAAAAACTAAATCAAATCAATATTTGGTGTGACCATCCTTTGCCTTTAAAACTGCATCAATTCTCTTAAATCAGCGGTCCCCAACTACCGGGTCGTAGAGCATATGCTACCGGGCCATGAGGAAACGATATGAGTCAGCTGCACCTTTCCTCATTCCCTGTCACGCACTGTTGAACTTGAACATAGGGTTGCCAACTGTCTCGTATTAGCCGGGACATCCTGTATATTGGGCTAAATTGGTTTGTCCCGTACGGGACCGCCCTTGTCCCGTATTTCCCCCCGCTAAGGTAGAGCGTTCCTATGAAACCTTTCATGCCGAAATGGTGTAAAGCGAAGAAGCAATTACCATTAATTTATATGGGAAAATTTTTGAGTGTTCCCAGACCCAAAAAATAACCTACCAAATCATACCAAATAACACATAAAACCAAAAATAAATAACACTAACATATAATAAAAGCAGGAATAATATGATAAATACACAGCCTATATAAAGTAGAAATAATGTATGTACAGTATAGTCGGGAAGATGAAGGCAAAACCGATTTGTGGGGGAGAAAAGAAAAATCGGCATGTACACGCTTGCGCACATCACACGCTCACGTCATGCATGCGCACACAGGTGCCTGTGTAAGGCTTCATGGTCATGGTAGTCTTTCCTGGGGTAAAGTATCCCATATTTGACTGCTATTTTTGTCCCTTATTTGGGACTGAGAAAGTAGGCAACTCTAACTGTAAAAGACATGTTGAGGTGAGTTTAATCCTACTTGAACATTCCTCCTCCCTCCTCCCCCCCCCCCGGTCAGCCAGTCCGCAAGAATATTGTCAATATTAAACTAGTCTGCGGTGCAAAAAAGGTTGGGGACCCCTGTCTTAGATACACTGTCATGCAGTTTTATAGGAAAATCAGCCGGTAGGAGAACTTGTCACAGCTCTTCTACAGATGCTGTCTGTCTCACGTGTTTCTATCTCTCCAGGTAATCTCAGACAGTCTCAATAATGTTGAGATCAGGGCTCCATGGAGACCATACCATCTGAAAACATACAAAAAAATCTAGGATGCCTAAGACTTTTGCACAATATTGTAGCATACGCACAACTCACCCTAACCCTAACCATACGGTCTTTGGAATGTGGGAAGAAACCCATGCGATCACAGAGAGAACATACAAACTCCTTACAAGCAGCAACTGGAATTGAACCTCGATTAGTGAAAGCTGGTGCTGTAAAGTGATGTGCTAACCATTACTCTACCGTGCTGCCCCACAAACATTGGCTTAGTACAGGAAACAATAGCAAAAGACTGATTATAGAACTCCCCCAAGATGGGCATTGGGACTACTGCTTTTGTTAAACAAATCAGTGACTGGATTTGGGTGCACGGAGTAATTTCCAAATTTCCCTTGTGTGCAAAAGTCTTGAAAGAGTAGTGATCAGCGTGGAAGACAGCAATATATTTTAAGGATATTCAAACAGATGGTGGAACAGGTCAGTAGCAGATGCAAGTTAATGTTGAGAAACACAACATGCTACATTTCAGTAGGAACAGTGAGAAGACACAACATAAGCTAAAGGACACTATTCTAAAAGGACTACAGAACAAAAACCTCAGGGGGTACATTTGCATAAATTGTTGAAAGTGTCAGGGCAGAATGAGAAAACACCCTTAATGAAGGCAATAGTCCTAGCACTGACCATTGAGGAACTCCAAAATCAACATTTGTCTTTCTGTTCCTTGACCAACCTTCTATTCATGCTGCTACTGAACCCCGAGCTTTACAAGTAGAGGCATAGAGTGTAAGAGCACAAAGTTGTAATGAGTTATTGATAAAGCATTGATTCAGCCTCAGTTGGAGTATCCTCAATACATCATAGTCCAAATATCCTCAATGCAGCTTCCATATCATCATACTTGGATTCCTTGACTCTATCAGCTTCCCCAAGTTATTGAAGTAAATAAGAAATAAGACCAAGGACTGATCTATGGGGGACTCCCTACTTACATTCTTAAGGCTGATTTATACTTATGTGTACTAGCTTACGCCATAGCCTATGCAAGTGGGCTACACCGTTGTGAGCATTTATACTTGTGCGCTGGTGTGTCTGCAATTCACCGCCAAAACGTTAGTTGGCTGCGGGGTTTCTATGCCACTGTGTTGAGTTTCTTCATGTTGAAACTCAACATGAAGAAACTCAAACTTCAAACAATGGCAACTGAAACTGAAGGAGGGTGAATTTTCTGTGCTTGTCCGGCCACTGAGATACATGGACGAGGAAATGCATTTCAAATATTTTCGGATGTCAGCAGGTAGATTTGACGATTTGGTTCATCGTCTCCAACCATTTATTTCGCATCAGTGTACGCACAGTATACTCTGAGACTGGCAATCACCATTCGAGTTTTAGCTTCAGGTAGAAGTCAACAGGCTGTAGCAGCTAGCTACAAACTGGCGTCAAGCACAGGGTCCTCCATAATTTCAGAGGTCTGTAAAGCTTTATGGAAAGCATTGCAGCCAGACCTCCTTCCCTGCCCTTCAGTCGCCCAATGGGAAGCTATTGCAGCGTAGGAGGAAATGCAATGCTACCAAGCAGACCAATCACAGTTGCTTCAGTGTGCGTTGCCACGACGCATAGTTACATTTTGGGAGAGGTGCACGTTAGGCTACGGTGTAGGGTTCGGCGTAGAGTACAGCGTAGGGTACGCGGCTACGCTGTACCTACGGCATACATTTGACGCACAAATATAAATCAGCCTTCACTGTCTGAAAGGACCCATCCATTTGGACTGTCTTAAATGTAATATACATTTAGCAACCAAGGTGAACATACTTCCTCCAACTTTGTGAACTTGTGCCTTTTATATTCACTTCTCCTGGAAATTCAAATACAGTATATCTACGGGTTACGCTCCATCAATTCCTGTAAGAACTCCAGCAAATTTGTCAGGTACAATTCCTTTTTGTAAAGTGGCCACTACTTAGTTTAGTTTGAATTGCATTAAATGTATCTAAGTGGCTAACTATCTCTTTCCCAAGAGTTGACTCCAGCATCTTCTCAACAACTAATGTTTAACCAACTACAGTTTCCGGCTTATCATGTCTTCCTTCTTTCTTGAAGATATATTTTGGACTACCCATTCTGCTCTGTATTTAATATTTCAGTAATATTTGAATACTATTATAAATATATTGTTTGTTGTTTACATAATGCATTGTGGGTTATAAATGACATGCCATTACACTGCTACGTCATACATATGCTCCTCACTTAAGGTAAAAACAAAGTTAGACTTGCATTCCCAGCTCCCATGTTTTCCTTTCAATTAGTTTTATGTTTTGGAATTACTAAACATAACAGTGGTGATGAGGATGGTTTAAACAAAGCCAACATGACTACTATCTGTTGAAGCACAGCGAGATTTAAGTTAAAAAAAAAAGCTCAGCGAGACGTTCAAGTTTTAATAAAATGCAGCAAGACGTTCAAGTTTTTTTTAAAAAGTACAGCAAGATGTTTGAGTTAATAAAAAGGCAGAAAACAAAAGAATGCAAAAATTCATAAACAGTAAGCACCAGGTGATGATAATCATTAATAAAAAAGGAGCAGAATTGGCTAGCTACATTGGAAAGATAGACACATTTGACTGCACAGAAGATAACTGGCAGCTAATATATGGAAAAAAATAAGAAAATTTTTGAAGCAAATGAAAGAACCAATGAGAAATGAATGCCTGTTTTGCTGAGTGCATTGCATTTAAAGACATGCAGTTTGCTTAGGAGTTTGACTGCTTCAACCAAACCAGCCATATTGTGAAAGCATTGCAGGGTCGTTTAGAATCAAGACCATTGTTGATTGCAGAATGTTTTAGATTTCATAAGTGCAATCAAAAGAAAGGGGAGTTAATTTCAACCTGTGTGGTGAATGAAGAATTAGTCTAAGCATTGTCAGTTCGGTAATGGGCTTAATGATGCACTGATAGATCGGTCAGATTGTGCAATCTTACAAAAAACATGCAAAATGGCTGCTAACTGAAGCATAACTTACATTCAAAAGAGCAATTGAAATAGCTGGGTGTATCAATGGAAACAGCAGACAGACATGCAATTGAGTTAGAGTCAGGAATGAAAGTGAGCGTGAACAAAATTGCCATGTGAAACCCAGGTTAATTAAACCTAAAAGATGTAATGTTAGAAATCTCAACCTGTGGAAGGATGAAAACAAGGTATACTGAATTATATTTTTTAAAAAGGAGAGAACTTGGGGGAAAAAACTTCGCGAGAATGAGGCGTGGCTGACGCAGGCAGGCAAGCAAGAGAAACATGGAAAACTATTATAAACTAGATATAAACTGTTAAAAGTGGAATTACTGGTGAACATCTCTACCCTACTTGCTTGAAAAACTCAGAATGAAACCCCTGGAGGAGAGATGATTACCATAATAGATTTATTGAAGCTGCAGTGATAACAAGCAGCAACTATAATGAGACAATATCGGCAGAAACGACTGTCCAAGATCTCTACTGTGTAACCAGGAATTAGTTCTGTTAAATTACACCAAGGGGTTGGGTTTAGTGAGTTAAAACTTTACTGTTCTGTGTGTATAATTTGTATGCAAATTAAGTTGAGTAGTGTTGTAATGGAGAAGTGTTTAGAAATGACAATGCAATATTGAGTTATTTTGAAATAGAAAATAGAATATGTATAAAAATGTATGAATTGTAATTCTGTTATACAAAAAAAACCTGACCTGTATATAAACTTTGTTAATCAGCTTTCCATGGATGATCAACTATTTCATCCAACGAACCAAGAATCAAGATGGCAAGCCACCCAAGATCGAAGAACCAGCACGGGAACAAAATGTTTCACGATGTAGATGATTTAATATAGTTGGATGTACAAGTTTATTTTCATTCAAAGGGTCTTGATTTTCTGCAAGAACTGATTATTTTTGATAAGATACTGAAAGAGATTTACTTTGTTTAGAAGTTATGATGTTGGAGAATTGTCGTGAAAGGAGTTAAGCTGTATATATATATATATATACACACACACATATATATATACATACATATATATATAATTTTTGAAGTTCAATTTGTAGACGTACTGACTGAAACTGAAGTTAACCATAATACTTAAGAATAGGAATTCAATTAGTTTTCTAACTAGGGATAAGTAAAAAGGAAAGGTTAGTCTGTAAACCTTTAAATAGGGAGTAATGATTTAAATAATTAGAGAAATTGCAGCAATAAAGGTTATTCTAATGAATCTCACTAATTCTAACTAAACAGGAATTAGGTTTTCATTTGATATCTAAGATTTGGAAACTAATCAAAATATTGGAATTTTGAATTGTTCTTATTCATGTAAATATTTTGTATATATTGCTTTTTTTTTATAAACAAATTTACCTCCAGAGTGTGTGTTTTTTTATTCACTGCCTCTTTCCAATACCTTGGGGATCTGATGGCCTACTAGCAACTAATGTAATACTACGTAATTTTTCTCATAAAGAGTGCAGCAACCAATCACACAAGACAAGACCAGTGCTACACAGGTGTTACAAGTGTCTAACAGAACCCGCCTGGCTGAACTTCCGAGTTTCAGAGCACTTTAGAGTCATATACTTTGATAATAAATGAAGCTTTGAACAAATTGTGCTACTTTTGTTGCAGGGACCACACATAGCAGATAAATGCAAATTTAAAGGTGAAACTTGCAGAAAATGCAGCTCAGTGGGACACATACAAAGAGCATGATGGGCAGACAAAAATAAATGGACTGTACAGGGAAGAAGTAAAGATAAAAAGTCAAACTGCAGTTTCAAAAAGAGCACTAGTCCACGTGCTATTGATGAAAATTCTGATAATGATGAGAGAAACACAGGATAGCCTTAAGATTTACGGCGTGAAAGCTAACAAGAGACAAACAATATGGCTTACAGAAGTTAACAGCAAATTAATAAAAATGGAATTGGACACTTGTCTAGCTGTTTCAGCCATTCCACAAAATGAGTTTGACTGACCTTTCAAAAATACTGAGCTAAAGCCTGTAATTATCCAACGAAGAACTTGTGCTGAAGAAAAGATAACTCCTGTGAGAGTGATATTCGTAACAGTGAAATACAACCAACAAGCCATGTTGTGCTTGTGTGTGGTTAAAAAAAAAAGGGAGGGCCAGCTTTGTGGACTCATCAGTGGCCGAGACAACTACAACTTGATTGGAGATCCATCCACCATTTGCATGCCACATCCATTGCAAGAGAGTCAACTGGAAGTGAATTAAGAAAGGTACTAGATGGTGCCACAGCAGTGTTTAAGGATGGCACTGGAAAACTCAAACATATCAAGGGTAAAATTATGTTAAGTGAAACTGCGACACCCAAGTTTTACAAAGCCCATCCAGTTCCTTATACCACCCATGATAAAGTAGTCAATGAGCTAGATTGCACGGTGGCTGAAGGAATTCTTTCCAAGGTAGAGTAGAGCCCATGAACAACGCCAGTGGTCCCAGCAACCAAGAAGAATGGGTCTGTCAGGATCTGTGGCGATTTTAAAGTCACCATCACTGAAAGTAGTTGAATACCTTCTGCCCAGGATAGATATCTTTGCAAACCTTTCTGGAGGAAAACACTTCAGCAAAGTGGACTTAACTGAGGGCTCCCTACAGATGGAGTTGGAAGAAGAGTCCAAAGTATTTCTCATGCTAACCACTCACAAAGGACTTCATGGCTATAATTGGCTTACCTTTGGAGCAGCATCTGCACCTGCACTCTGGCAGAAAGCTATGGACCAGGTGCTGCAAGGCTGCCCAGGCACTCCGTGTTACCTGAATGACATCATTGTTACCAGTGAGGATGACAAGGAACATCTTCAAAATCTCAAGACAGTGTTAAAAAGATTCATGCAGTGGTGGATGCCCCAAGGCCAAAATATGTGTCACAGTTGCAGTCCTTTTCAGTGTTTGTCACTTACTATAACAGGTTCCTGCCAAACCCGGCTACTGTGCTTCACCCCTTGAACTCATTACTACAGATCAGGAAGAAATGGCAAGTGTGAGGTGACTTTCCAAAAGACAAAGGAAATGGTGATGTCAGACACTGCACTCAGACATTGTGATCCACGTCGTCCAGTGGAGCTTGTCATGCACGGTTCAGAATGCCAACACATCCTGAAAAAAGATCTTCAGAGCTGTCAGGACCACTTCCTGCTGTCCAGAGTACATCATACGTACGTGTCTCACTTATAGTAAGAACTCATATTCCTGGCTTCCTTGCTTTTATGTTTTGGAGTTACAAAGCCTAACACTGATAAAATGCTGAAGTTCTTCAAAGATTCAAGCAATACTTCTACTATGTTGGCAGCCATCTCCTTGGATGTAGGCCTTCGGGTCCTGGCAACTTGTCTACTTTCAGTCTTGTTACTGTTTCCATAGCTTTATCTTTCATGATGGACCTTGTTTCAAGTTCTTCTTCACATTTGAAAATAGACCATGTTTTATCCTCCTAATGTTTACATTTATCTGTTCCATGAAAACTTATGCAAAATACTTGTTTCAATTACTTGGCATTTCCTTATTTCCTGTTTTTCATTCCTTGACCTCACTCACCAAGGATCCCACATTAACTTAAGCTACACTTTTTGTTTTCCCATAGCAGCTCACACTGTTTGCTTAGATTTTGTATAATTCATTTTCTCTTTCTTTATTAGCTTTATAATCCTTAACGGCTGGTTTGTGGAAAAACACCACTCCTCTGATCTCCCACAAACTTCTTGTCAAACTTTATGCTGTAGTTTTGATTTCGTGTTGCACAGGGAAGAACTTACAGCGTTGTGAAGAAAGAGTAGGGGAATAGGAGCAAGTAACTAGAAATAAACTTGATGAACAGTCTCTTTCTGTGCTGCATTCTTTTGCTATTCTATGAAGAAAAGTGCTCATATTACGTTTGCGTTTCCTTGCCAATCATATTAAATGTACAGTACAAAAGTCTAGGCTCCATATATATAGCTAGGGTGCCTAGGTCTTTTGTACAGTACTGTATGGTGGTTTAAATAGGAAGGTGGTTGGGAAACAGAAATAATACATTGAAAAATGCCCCTCCCTTCATAAAGTCCAATTCGTCGTCCTTCCCTCTCATCAAAGTATTATGCCATTTGGTTCTCAAACAAAAGATTGTTCTGTGGGCCTCTAAGTAGCTGATGTAATAAATGCCAAGCCTAACTTTAATCATAAAGGGGATGCAACAGCAAATGATTTATTTGTAATATTGCGTGGCATCCTCCCACTTTCTCCCTTCAACGCATCGTCCAACAGAGCACAGTAATGAAAAGCAAACAGAAATTACCTTCTACAACATTATCACATTTAGCAAATGTCACTTATTTAATCGAAACAAAGTTAGATCACAAATGTTTGTGAGAAACACATGGCAACCGCACTAACAAAATTAACACATCACAACAAGGAATCTGAAACTTCCTACTCATTACATCTGTTCAAATCTTGGAAGTACTTCAAGCGTTTATATATTTTAAAAATCTTACACAAATTTAGCAACTTTCTAAGCAGAGTTTAATTTTTTTTTTAAGTATACTACTTTTTTCTTCTTTGTCATATAGTTTGCAAGTACCTCAGGCACAGGGTCCTTAAGGCTTCAATCACCACAAGTCACAAGAGGCCAAGCAAGAACTCTTCAGTTCTGTGTAAAAATGTTCTCACTCAGGTCAGTTTCTGATCTCCTGGTTACTTTTTCCACACAGAGGGTTGTGGTTCTGTGAAATGCTCTGTCTGAGAAGGCAGTGGAGGCCAATTCTCTGAATTCTTTCAAAAAAGCGTTAGATAGAGCTCTTAAAGATAGCAGGGTGAAGGGATATGGGGAGAAGGCGGGAAAAGGGTGATGATTGTGGATGATCAGCCATGATCACAGTGAACGGTGGTGCTGGCTCGAAGGGCTGAATGGCCTACTCTTGCACCTATTGACTACTGTCTATTAAAAGCAGCTACACTCACTGCAGTTCCTCGCACTCCTGCTGCAAAACAAACTCCTCTCTCCTCCCCCAGGCTCTTTGACCTGAAAAATGAACTCTGTTTCTGTTATGTGTGCATAATAAAGAACTTCAGTTCCCAGTGGGCAATGTGAGGGGTTCACCCGGAAACGGAAGCTACGGGGGTGACCTGGTTGTTACTCGTGCAGGGTTGAACAGCAGCTCAGAAGCAAAATGTTCTAAAGTAAATCCACACTAAGTTTGTATTTATTAAGAACAAACATATCATTTTCTTTAAGGCTGGGCTGCTGAATGCTTTCAGCATTTTCTACATACAGCACAGAATTTGGCCATTCACAAGTCCATAATGACCCATTTCCACTCATCATATTTACATTCTCCCCTCCTTATCCGCCATCCTTCATTTTTATCACTTTGCACAATCCAACATTCCTTGATAAATGGCTGGAATTAACCTGTAGAATAGCAATAATTCTATTATCGGATGCTCATAAAATCTCAAAGACTAAATTAAATTCTTACATTACTGTTACTAGAAAGGCTATAAACGGCAATTATCTATTCCAAAGACAAATAAGTCACCATTGAAACTGTACGAAATAAACCATCACAGCAGTCCACACAGATATTTCTTCCTGTGACCATATATCACGTACAGAAAAGGAGAACAGGACTGATGTAAATATTTTTTTTTAAAAGTTCTACTATTGATGAATATACTTCACCAACTGGTAAATAGCCGTTTGTGAGGGATGTTGGGGCCGGGGGGGGGGGGGGGGTGCGCAGACATTATGCTGTAATCAGAAGTGTGACAGAATTTATTTGTTTATGCAAGTCAGGGTGCAGGGAGTGGGGGAAGGCTGCTGTTGGGATGGAGAAAGAGAACTCCTAGTGATCCTGCACCTGGTGACACATGCTACTGGGAGTGCCTGCGTGCACGCTGGGGAGAATAGGACAGCTTGGACCTTTATATTGTGGCGAGCATTTGGTCCATAATGGAAGCTCGTTAACTCAACAACCATTTTATTGTGATAAAACACTAAACAGACAGGCACCATGACCCAGAGAGTGAACCCAACCAGTCTCATGCAGACGGGGTGGGGGGGGGCGGGGGGAACCGTCACACACCCCGGTTACAGTTAGGGTGACCCACAAAATACACAAGCAAATAACTGTGTATAACCCAAGCTAAATTGTGACAATAAACGAACTGGAACTTCCCACCATAATCCCACAAAAGCATTTTAACCCAAGAACAATAAACAGTCCTGGTCATTAGAAATGGAGGGGCGGGCTGTCAACAATGCCCCCCCCCCCCAAACTGTCACAATATCTTTACATAGTGAGGCAGAGCGCCAATAGAATGATAATGCATCACAGCATTCCCTCGTCACACAACAACAGGTTCATGAGAAGAGAAGGTAGGAAAACAGTTTGCAGCTTACCAGAGATGTCTATCTGCACCATTTAGAGGCATCGAGTTGAGTTACTCCAACTTAGAGACAGGCCTGTCGGCCCATCTAGCATGTGACAAACTGTTATTCTACCTCTTAACCTGCACCTGGACCATATCCCTCCCGTCCACGTACTTATCCAAGCCTCTCTCAAATGTTGCAATCAAACTTGCATCCACCACTTCCACTGGCAACTCATTCTACACTCACACCATCCTCTGACCGAAGACCCCCCCCCCATGTTCCTCTTTAACCCCCTAACCTATGAGTTCTAGTAAACCACACAAAATGGTGGAGGAACTCAGCCGGCCAGGCGGCATCTATGGAAAAAAAAGTACAGTCAACGTTTTGACCTGAAATGTCGACTTGTACTTTTTTTCATAGATACAGCCTGGCCTGCAGAGTTCCTCCAGCATTTTGTGTGTGTTGCTCGGATTTCCAGCATCTGCAGATTTTCTCTTGCTTGTGCTATGACCTCCAGTTCTAGTTTCATCCAACCTCAGTGGAAAAAAACCTGTTTGTATTCACCCTATCTACACCCCTCATAATTTTGTTAACCTCTGTCAAATCTCCCTTCATTGTCCTAGGCTCCAGGGAATAAAGTCCAAACCTATTCAAACTTTCCCTATAACTCAGGTCCTCAAGTTCAAGTTTAATTATCATTCAATCATGTATGAACACAGTCAAACAAAACAGTGGTCCATTTGACTATACAGTATTCATCTACAGCCAAACAAGCCCTGGCAAAATCCTTGTGAATTTTCTCTGTACTCTTTCAATCTGATTGATAATATTCCTGGAGGTGACCAGAGTTTCACACAATCCTCCAAATTTGGCCTCACCAAAGTGTAAAACAACTTCAACACAACACCCCAACTTCTGTACTCAAAACGTTGATTTATGAAAGCCAATGTGTCAAAAGTTTTTATTACAACCTATCTTCCTGTGATGCTACTTTCAAGGAATTATGGATCTCTATTCCCAGATTCCTCTGTTCTATTGCACTCCTCAGTGACCTACTGTTCACTATGTTAAATCCTATCCTAACTTGTAAACCCAAAGAGCAACATCTCACACTTATCTGTATTAAATTCCATCTGCCATTTTTCAGCCTATTTTTCCAACTGCTCCAGATCCCATTATAAGCTTCGATAGACTTCCTCGCTGTCCACTACACCCCCAATCTCAGTATCATCTGCAAATTTGCTTGCCCTGTTTGCAACATTATCATCCAAGTCATGATGATATACAACAATGAACCTAGCACTGATCCCTATTGCACACCACCAGGCCTCCAGTCAGAGAGACAATCATCTACGACCACTTTATAGCTTCTCCTGTAAAGTCAATGTTGAATCCAGTTTACTTCTTCATCCCAAATGCCAAGCAACTGAACCTTTTTGACCAGCCTCCCATGCAGGACTTTGTCAAAGGCCTTGATGAAAAAAAATGTTTAACAACTTTCCTAGTAACCTCCTTCAAAAACTCTACAAGATTGATTATTTCTTTAAAATCAAAAAAGGATTTGCTTCTTTCAAATATAACACAAGGAAGTAAAAACAAAAAATTTCAACTAATTGCTCTTGGCCCTACACTGGCTAAATTCCAGACCAATTATTTAAAATCCTCAATTATTACTTCAGGAGGAACATCACTGTGCTTTTGTAATTTTGGATTATGTTACATTCCGGTATTAAGATGCAGTTGAGATATGCACTTCCTGCAATTTAATTTTCAGAAGACAACATTCAGGGTGATTCAAGTGTTTTCCCTCAGATTGATTTTAGCACATCTTTAAAAATCCTTTGAGGCATGAGGGGTTCATAGATCTCTGAATATCTATCCTGGGACAACATATTGATGCAATTACGAAGAAGGCACGCCAGCGGCCATATTTTATTAGGAGCTTGAAGAGGTTTACAAAGACTAGCATATTTCTGCAGAGTTACCATTCTAACTAGCTTGGAGGCACCAATGCACAGGATTGTGAAAAGCTGCAGAAGGCTATAAACTTAGCCAGCTCCATGATGGTCATTAGCCTCCCCACCATTAAGAACATCTTGAAAAGGCGATGCCTCAAAAAGGCAGCATCCTTCATTGAGGACCCGCATCACCCAGAGCATGTCCTCTTCTCATTGCTACCATCTGGGTGGAGGTACAGGAGCCTGAAGACACACACTCAGCCTCTTCCCCTCCACTATTAGATTTCCTAACAGTCCATGAACACTACCTCACTATTCTGCTCTTTTCTTGCATTACTTGTTTATTCTTTACATATTTCTTACTGTAACTTATAGTAATATCATTTGTATTGCGCAGTACTGTTGCTGAAAAACAAATCACACGACCTATGTCATTGATAGTAAACCTGATTCTGATTCTAAATCATAACTAGGTGACAGCTACAGAACCACTATTCAGTGCAGTTATACTTGATTAACATACTTCAAAAGAGGGTCAGAGGTACAAAGGGTTAGTTACTTTAACTTACTAGGTGTTATTATTTCACAGGAACTGTCCTGGACCCAGCATGTAAATGCATTTGCAAACTAAGCACGGTAGCACCGCTATTTCCTTTGGAGTCTATGAAGATTTGGCATAACATCAAAAACTCTGACAAACTTTTTTTAGATGTGTAGCTATTTGTGTATTGACTAGGCTGCGTCCCAGCCTGATAGGGAAACACCAATGCCTTTGAACAGAAAGTCCTACAAAAGATAGTGGATTTGGCCCAGTCGATCGTGGAGAAAGCCCTCCCAATCGCTGAGCACTTCTACATGAACCACTGTTGTAGGAAAACACCATCCATCATCAAAATCCTCACTACCCAGGCCATGCTCTTTTCCTGCTACTGCCATCAGGTAGAAGGTACAAGAGCCTCAGGACTCACAGTAGCAGGTTCAAGAACAGTTACAACCTTTCAACCATCAGGCTCTTGAACAAAGGCAGTTAACTCACCCGCCCATCCATTGTGACGGTTCCCACAACCAATGATCACACTTTAAGGACTCTTTATCTTGTTATTTCATGCTCTTGTTATTCATTTATATTTGCATTTACACAGTTCGTTGTCTTCTGTACTCTACCTGATCTTTCATTGATCCTATAGATTTTGTTAAGCATGCCCACAGGAAAATGAATCTCAGGGTTATATATGGTGAAATACAGTACATGTACTTTAAAAATAAAATTTACTTTGAACTTGAACTTTAGGAACAGCTTCTTTTCCTCCATCAGCAGATTTCTGAATGGACCATGAACACTACCTCGCTTTTTGCACTATTCATTTTTCATATACATTTCCCATTTTAAATTATAGTAACTTTTTATGAATTGCCACAAAACAGCAAATTTTATAACATATATTACTGATAATAAAACTGATTCTGATTAAATTATGGGATATAGAAGGTCAGGTAGCAGTATCCTTTTACTCCCGTGCTATGCAACACCCATAACATATAATCAATTCTTTGAAGTAGTAGATATAATTAAAGATCAGATCCTATTACCACATTAAATTTTAATGCACTAAATTTCAACTTACAGCTCTTCTTTTGTGCATTTCTTATCCAGTACAAGGTAAACCATTCCAAAGCTTCCTCTGCCAAGTCTTTCTTTAATCAGATATCTTTTGGCAATCAGGGACCCAACGGAGCCTATTTTTAAAGCGTTCACAACAGCTTTTCCAGCTTCTTTGAATTTTGGCATGTTTCTTTTCTCACAAATACCGACAGACTTTGTCAAGGATTTGTTCTTCCTAATTTCCAAGGTGAAGAGTCTCCCAAATGATAGCAGTGTTGACCAAATGCCAAACACAGTAGATGATCCTGAAGTAACAAAGCTTTAAGTGAACCTGAAAATGAACACAATTCTCAAATTAGCGGTGCAACAATGCAAATTGGACTGAGCTAAGAATTATTACAAATTGTAACCAAGAAACCCATGAGAGAAACTATTGAATAAGAAGAAGCTGAATGTCAATTACTTTATCAGTACTTGTCACCAATTAACAAGCAGCAAAAGAATTAGCGTGTTACAATAGATTTTCTGCCTTAGTTTGACGTATTCACTGAGTTTCAAATAAGAATTGCAGTAATTCATTGCAGATCTTTACAGGATATCCCAAAGTACTCTACAGTCAACTAAAGATACTTGAAACATGGTAATTAATGTAAGAATCACAGCAGCCAATTTACACTCAACATACTTCGATTAACAGCAATATAGTAATTGCCATGTAATCATTTTCAGTTAATTGAGAGACAAGTATCAGCCAGGACACCAGAGAAAATACTATTCCTTTTGTAAAAGACTACATTGTCCTGGGTATGACTCCAAACTGCAACCGGTGATGAGGCTCTGATTGGAGACTTTCAGAACTTTGGGGAAAGTGGAGTTACCCTTTAGTCATTCATTGCTCCCAGGGCCGCTCTGACCCAGAACAGTAGCACCTGCAAGGGTTCCTGCTCAGGATATGAGCGAAGGCCAATGGCTGAACCGACAGGTTCAGTAACTGAACTTATGACGGAGAAGGCGGATGAGCTAGGACCTCAAATGTCAACGGCTATAGTACAGGTGGCTAAACATTTGGGAAGAGAAATGGCAATTTCTTTAGTTCACCCAACAATGGGCAATAGCAAACCACCGTTGCTAGATATTAGGTTTCCTAGAATCTATTTGCAAAGAAAACTATGGTCAAACTCACAAAATGTATCACACAACAACAATGTCAAGAGGAACTTCAAGACAATTCTGAACATGCTTCGCTCAGTAGGGTTGATTCTGGTCAGCAGGGGATCCCCGACCGTCATCAAGCTCATAAAATTCATGTAATGCAAAAGAAAATTATTTCCACTTGGAATGTAAGAACCCTATATCAAGCAGGAAGATTGGACAATGTGATAAATGAAATGGAAAGGCTAGAGATTAACTCATGGGAATTAGCGAAGTTCATTGGATAGGTGCTGGAATATGTCAGAATAGAAATAAAACACTAATTTATTCTTGTGGAACATCCCATACTAATGGAGTAGGAATTCTTATGGATGAAAACATGGCAAGAAGTGTTTTAGGACATTGGGCAATATCAGAAAGAGTGCTCCTTGTTAGATTCAGAGGAGAACCATTTGATTCAGCAATTATACAGGTATATGCACCAGCAACAGATGGAACAAATGAGGATATAGATAAATTCTATGAAGAGCTTGAATAAGCAAAGAATGGATGCAAATCTCAAAATACTGTTATTGTCATGAGGAGATCTAAATGCTAAAGTAGGACAAGATGCTGATGGAAATACCATAGGAAAATTTGGACTAAAGGAAAGAAATGAAAGAGGCGAGAGATGGGTAGATGAATAATCAGGTCATTATGAACACCTACTTTAAAAACCATCCAAGACACTTGTGGACCTGGAAAAGTCCAGGTGATAACACTAGAAATCAAATTGACTTTATTACTATAAACCAAAGATTCAGAAACTCAGTGACACAATGCAAAACATATCCAGGTGCAGACTGTAATAGCGACCATAACCCAGTAGTATGTCATGTAAAAGTAAAACTTAAAAAACTAAAGAAGCAAAAACCTGAACAATCCCTTGACTACTTGCAATTAATTAAGGAAGAAAACTTAAGACAAAAATTTACAATTGAAGTAAGGAATAGATTTCAAAGTCTAGAAATAGAATCTGTTGAAGATGATAGTAAGCATGTAGAAATGAAGTTGAACTCTCTGAAGGATGCCTCGGTAGAATCAGCAAAGTCAAGAATAAATGGATGACAGATGAAATCAAAAATCTAATGGAAGAAGGGAGACAGAAGAAAGCAAATCTTATAGAATATAAGTCCTTAGATAAAAAAGTTAAAAGCTTATGTCAAAAAGCCAAAGAAGAATGGTTAAACCAGGAATGTGGGCAAATAGAAAGAATCCCTATTACTGATCCAAAAAGGTTACATCAACAAATCAAGAAAATCACTGGTAAAAAGCTCCTCTGTTCTTCAGGTGGATGTTTGAAAGCAAAGGACGGTACCATTATCACGGAAAAAGATGAGATTATGGACAGATGGACTGAGTATATTCGGGAATTGTTTGAAGACAATCGAGGCGGAAAACCAGAAATTAAGAAAAACATTGAAGGTCCAAGTATTTTAAAATCTTTAGTTTGTAATGCAATAAATAAGATGAAGAAAGGAAAGGCAGCAGGTCCTGATGAATTAGTAATAGAACAAATTATTGCCCTTGAAGATTATAGAATTGAAAAACTTACTGATTTAATCAATGACATTTATGAGACTGGAATAATACCAGAAGAGATGAAAAAATCAGTATTTATCACTCTTCCTAAGAAATCTGGAGCAATAGAATGTGAATTACATAGGACCATAAGGTTAATGAGTCATATCACCAAGATACTTCAAAGAATTTTGATGACAAGAGCTGAAAGTAAGGTACAAGCTGAAATAGGTAAAGAACAACTTGGTTTTGTGAAAGACAAAGGTACAAGAAATGCAATATTGATGTTAAGTATACTATCAGAACAAGATATTTAAGTGCAAAAAGATTTGCTTGTTTTATCGACTACACAAAAGCATTTGATAAAGTGAAGCACAATAAGTTATATGAAATATTACAGGAAACTTTAGATCTAGATTCGAAAGACCTCCGCCTAATCAGAAATCTGTACTGAGAACAAACTGCCACTGTAAGAATAGATAGAGAAGTGAGTCAGTTTACGAAAATCAAGAGAGGCGTTAGACAAGGGTGTGTTTTCTCCCCTGATTTATTTAATGTGTACAGTGAAACAATATTACAAAAAATAAGAGATATCTTGGGAATCAAAGTTTGCGGTGAAAACATCAATAATTTCAGTTATGCAGATGACTCTGTGTTAATTGCAAGTACAGAGGAAGAACTACAAAACTTAATTGATATAATTGCTGAAGAAAGTGCAAAAATGGGTCTATCTATCAATTGCAAAAAGACAGAATGTATGGTGATATCCAAAAAGAAGGAGAATCCTATCTGCAGGCTGAGAATAAACGGGGAAGAGATAAAACAAGTACAGAACTTTTGCTACTTAGGAAGCTGGGTGACATCAGATGGCAGGTGCGACATGGACATCAAAAGAAGAATAGGGATGGTGAAAGACACCTTTACGAGAATGGAGAGTTTACTGACCAATACTAAACTTAGGCATGACAACCCACCTCAGAGTACTGAAATGTTACGTTTATCCAGTTATGTTTTATGGCTCAGAATGTTGGACAATATCTAGCAACATAAGGAAACGAATTGTAGCAGCAGAGATGTGGTTTTTGAGGAGGATGCAAAGAACATCATGGACAAAACAAATATCTAACGAGGATGTCATGAACAGAGCAAACACAAAAAGAGAAATAATGTATGAGATCATGAAAAGGCAATGCAACTTCATTGGACATGTGATTAGGAAAGAGGAGTTAGAATGTATGGTAATTATGGGAAAGATTGAAGGGATGAAAGCAAGAGGAAGACAAAGACAAATGATGATGGAGACAGCAGCCAGAGAATTGGAAATGAATACTAATGAACTGATCCACTTGACCCAAAACAGGAGTGTGTGGGCCATAGCAGTCAAAGCTCAAACTGGGCACGGCACCTGATGATGATGATGAAAAGACTACAATGATGCCATTAGATCACCTGAGAGTGCAGACAAGGCCATGTTACAATGTCTTATCTGAAAGTGCAACACTCTCTCGTATCACAGTAACCAGCCTCCCCTCTATGGACTGTTTATACTTCTCACTGCTTCAATTAAGCAGCCAGTGTAATCAAAGACTCCACCCACCTCAAACACTCACCATTTTCCCTATCCATCAGCCAAAGTTTTTTGTACATTTTTGTACTAACACCATAGGTAAAATAAAGGATGAGGTCCTGCTTAGTGAATATATGGAGCTAGGTAAGAAATTTGGAATTATGCATGCCCGATTCACTGTTTTATTGGAGAACGATGGGGGCAGATGGCGGGGGTGCTGCGTGGCCTCAGTTGTAGTGAAGACTGGGCCTCAAGTTGCTCTGTCGCCTACTTGCAGCCACCCAGGAGAGAGCTGTCAAAGCTGTTGCACTCCACCAGAGGCGATGTGGTGTCCATGCTGGAGTCAGTGCTGCCCTCTGGTGTTCACTTGGCAGAAGACAAGATGCATTGTGTTTGATTGCAGACTGCTGTGAGATTCACGAACTCATGGACTTGGACTATATATTTTTTGTATGTGACCGCATTTTACTGCTGTCTTATATGTTCTACGTGTGCCTTGTGCTGTGAATGAATGTTGGTACTGTGTTTTGCACCTTAGCCCCGGACTAACGCTGTTTTGTTTGGCTATATTTATGGGCATTCATGTACGGTTGAATGACAATTAAACTTGAACTTAAATACTAGGGTGTTATTGGTGGGAGATTCAATTGTAACTGATGTGCCAGCTGGGTAGCACTTTTGGGCCAGTGATCACAATTCTATTAGTTTTAAAATAGTTATGAAAAAATTAAACCAAGTCCACCTGTTAAAGTCCTGAACTGAAGCAGGGCCAACTTTGAGGGCACAAGGCGAGATGTAGCTGGGGTTGACTGGATGACTATTTAAATGTAAAGGAACAGTTGGCGAGTGGAGGCCTTTAAAAGGGTCATTTCAAGCGTCCAAGACAGCATGTTCCTGTTAGAGTAAAAGGTAGACATATCAAGTTCAGGGAACTCTAGCTGATGAGAGATGTCAAGGCTCCAGTAAAGAAAAAGGAGGAAGCATCAATTGCATTTAGGCAGCTGGGCGTGAATGAGCATAAAACGTTTAACACCATGCTTAAATAGAAAATCAGGAGGGCAAAAAGAGTGTACGAGATGGATTTGGCAGGTTGGGTTAAAGATAATCCCAAGAGGCTCTTCAGTTATACTAAGAGTAGAAGGGTGACTAGGTCGTCTCAAAGACTAGTGGAGCTGCAGAAGATATCTGATATTTTTCATGTCTATTTCTCCTTAGTATTTACCAGTAAGGAGAAATAGACCTTAATATCTCATATAACATTTATAGATGCTAATGAAATTAGGGTAATAATTAAGTGAGATCTTAGGTCACATGCAAAATTGTGAGGATGGAAATATATACAGCCTTGAGACACAGCAAGGTGGAGAAATCCTCATGCCCTAACCAGGTGCAGCCCTGGATATTATGGGAGTTCAGAGAAGAAATCACAGAGGCCATTATAAAGGTATTTGCTTCTTTATTAGTCATTGGCAAAGATCCAGAAGACTGGAGGGTGCCTAATGTTGTTCCATTGTTTAAGGGTATCAAGGACAGGCCAGGAACTACAGGCTGGAGATTCTGACTTCAGTTGTAGGGAAGTTGCTGGAGAGAATTCTGATGGACAAGATCTACCATCACTTGGATAGTCAACGCCTGATCTGGAATATTCACCATGGTTATGTTCATGGAAGGTCATATTTGATGAATTTTTAGGTGTTTTTCAAAGAGGTAGCTAATGGGATAGATAACAGCAAGGCATTCACGATGTCTATGTGGTCTTTAGGCTTTGATCTGGAAGGCTACGGTGCATGGTAATCAGAAGGAGGTAGAAAGGTGCGAGCAAAATGTGCTCGGTGACAGGAAGCAGAAGCTGATGTTTTAAGGTCGATTCTCTGCCTGTAGCCTGTCCTGTATTGTATACAGTTTTTCTTACCCTGTTATAGGAAAGACATCAACCTGGAGAGGGTGCAGAAGAGATTCATGAGGATGCTGCCTACAGCAGAGGGTTTGAGTTATAGGGAAAGGGTGGCTTTGCTGGGAGCAAAGGAGAATGAGAGGTGGCCTCATAGAAGTTTATAAAATCATGAGGAGTATGGATAATGTGGACAATTATAGACTTTTTCCCCCTGGGTTGGGGAGTCAAAAACTAGGGAACACAGATACAAGATAAGGGGGGAGAGACTTAAAAGGGACCTGAGATGTCACTTCTTTACACAGAGAGTAAGGATTACCAGCAATGCAAACACGAGAAATTCTGCAGATGCTGGAAATTCAAGCAACACACATCAAAGTTGCTGGTGAACACAGCAGGCCAGGCAGCATCTCTAGGAAGAGGTACAGTCGACATTTCAGGCCCAGACCCTTCCTCAGGACGAACCGAAGGAAGAGCTAGTAAGAGATTTGAAAGTGGGAGGGGGAGGGGGGGAAGATCCAAAATGATAGGAGAAGACAGGAGGGGGAGGGATGGAGCCAAGAGCTGGACAGGTGATTGGCAAAGGGGATATGAGAGGATCATGGGACAGGAGGCCCGGGGAGAAGGAAAAGGGAGAGGGGGGAAAAACCCAGAGGATGGGCAAGGGGTATAGTCAGAGGGACAGAGGGAGAAAAAGGAGAGTGAGAGAAAGAATGTGTGTATAAAAATAAATAACGGATGGGGTACGAGGGGGAGGTGGGGCATTAGCAGAAGTTAGAGAAGTCAATGTTCATGCCATCAGGTTGGAGGCTACCCAGACGGAATATAAGGTGTTGTTCCTCCAACCTGAGTGTGGCTTCATCTTTACAGTAGAGGAGGCCGTGGATACACATATCAGAATGGGAATGGGATGTGGAATTAAAATGTGTGGCCACTGGGACATCCTGCTTTCTCTGGTGGACAGAGCATAGGTGTTCAGCAAAATGATCTGCCAGTCTGCATCGGATCTTGCCAATATATAGAAGGCCGCATCGGGAGCACCGGACGCAGTATATCACCCCAGCTGACTCACAGGTGAAGTGTCGCCTCACCTGGAAGGACTCACCTGGAGGGATCTCCCCCTCCCCCTCCCACTTTCATATCTCTTACTAGCTCTTCCTTCAGTTAGTCCTGATGAAGGGTCTCAGCCCGAAACGTCGACTGTACCTCTTCCTAGAGATGCTGCTTGGTCTGCTGAGGTTACCAGCAATGAGCTGCAAGAGGTGATCAAAACAGGCCTACGATTTGTAACCAGACCTACTTTTCTAATGTTTTGAGCAGGACAGAGGAGGAGGAATGGTAAAGTATTAGTTATAACAATAGTAACTAAACCACATTAGCTGTCGAACATATAACCAATAGAAAATTAAATCTAATTTGTTTTATTCTAATCCAATTTCATTTAAGAGTTATTGAGGTGCATGGAGGGGAGGACACTGAAGAGTTAGGGGCCAAATACAGGCAACTGGGATTGGCAGGGAGGATGCTGAGGTTAGTACGGAGTAGTTGGGCAGAAAGGCCTGTTTCTATGTTGTATACTCTACAACTCAAGCTCAACTATCACTTGCACTTTTCTATCAACTCCTGTGACACCGCGGCAACATTCATCCCCTTCATCAGATCACATGATTTCTGATAGATGAGTTGTACATCAATAAAAAATATTAATATGGATAAAGATGCAATCTGTGTGTGTTTGGGAATGAATTGCCTACATTGGTACTGTAGGATACATTGCAATGATTTCTTTACATTAATTAAAAAGCTGTGGCTCCTTAAGCTTAGTGAATTACATAACAGCTGAAAAACATTCCATAATATTCTAATTACTTTTCTGTATATGACAATATTTCTTCACAAATGGTGACAATGGTGATAATCAGAAGGGGTTAAAGGACCACATACTTATGGATGTCACATCGGATTAATAACTAGCCTGAAATAGATAATTAATATTTTAATTAGATTTTATTTTCTCTTGGCAATAAGGTCAAAACATGTTTAGCAGCTAATGTGGTCTGAGTTGCTATGGTTATGACTAATCCTTTATTACTCCTCCACCCCTGTACTGCTCAAACTAGGTCCAGTTACAAATCTTAACTCTTACCATGACGTTCTATGGGAGCAAATAGCTTATGTTCATACTGTTAACATGTGCAGATTGAACACAAATAACATAGAATTAAAAAGGAAATACAGTTGGAGAGTGTTCAGAAAATATCCAAAATCTATTCCAATAATCTAAGTAGGCCAATGACATTATGTTATAAAACTCCTCCCAGTTACCTCCCAACAATCCTTTGTTAATTAACAGTTTCAATAAGGTTCCACCCCCCCCCACCATAATAAACATTTTCACTCTGGACACAAATTACAAAAGCGCTTCCTGGTATCAGTTCCTGGCAGCAGTTGGATCCTCCAGGGCCTGGAAAAGCTCATCGCATGGGCAAGGATGAGCTTTAAACCAGCTAAATCCAGCTCCATGGTGTTGAAGAAGGGCAAAGTGGTGGACAAGTTTTGTTTTACCTTGGATGGCACTACAATTCCATCTATCACTGAGAAGCCAGTCAAGAGCTTGGGGAAGGTCTTCGACTGTAGCCTCAGAGATGCAACTGCTGTCCCATCAACTTTCAAGGAGCTTGAGATCTGGCTCACCACGGTGGACAAGTCAGGCCTACCTGGAAGGTTCAAAGCCTGGATTTACCAGCATGGCATCCTACCCCGAATCCTGTGGCCCCTACAGGTATACAAGGTGCCTGTGACAACTGTGGAGTTGCTGGAGAGAAAGGTCAGTAACCACCTTCGGAGGTGGCTGGGCCTACCTCGTAGTCTGAGTGGCGCAGCACTGTACAGAAGGTGCAATAAGCTGCGACTTCTCTTCAGCAGCCTGGACAAGGAGTTCAGGGTTTCTCGCACAAGAGAGGTGCTGCAGTACAGGGATTCCAAGGACCCTAAAGTGGCAGCAGCAGGCATCCGGGTACGGACGGGCAGGAAGTGGAAGGCACAAGAAGGGCTGGTGGTAGCAGAGTCCCGGCTGAGACACAGGGCTCTGGGACAGTGTCAACTGGGCGAGCGGGGCTGGGCTCCGTTTCACAACCTCGCTATGACAAGGCAGAAGGCCATGAAAGAGAGAAAGGGTGGGGGGGGGGGAAGAGGAGAACCAGAGGGAGGTGATGGGCAGACAAGGAGATAAGGTGAGAGAGGGAAAAGGGGATGGGAAGTGGTGAAATGGGGGCATTACTGAAGGTTGAGATATCGATGTTCATGCAATCAAGCTGAAGGCAATCCAAATGGAATATAAGGTGTTGTTCCTCCAACCTAAGTGTGGCCTCATCACAACAGTGGATGATTATATCGGAATGGGAATAGTCATAGTCATAATCATACTTTATTGATCCCGGGGGAAATTGGTTTTCATAACAGTTGCACCATAAATAATAGTAATAGAACCATAAGATAGTTAAATAGTAATATGTAAATTATGCCAGTAAATTATGAAATAAGTCCAGGACCAGCCTATCGGCTCAGGGTATCTGACCCTCCATGGGAGGAGTTGTAAAGTTTGATAGCCACAGGCAGGAATGACTTCCTGTGACGCTCTGTGTTGCATCTCGGTGGAATGAGTCACTGGTTGAATGTACTCCTGTGCCCACCCAGTACAATATGTAGTGGATGGGAGACATTGACCAAGATGGCATGCAACTTAGACAGCATCCTCTTTTCAGACACCACCGTCAGAGAGTCCAGTTCCATCCCTACATCACTGGCCTTACCAATGAGTTTGTTGATTCTGTTGGTGTCTGCTACCCTCAGCCTGCTGCCCCAGCACACAACAGCAAACATGATAGCACTGGCCACCACAGACTCGTAGAACATCCTCAGCATCGTCCGGCAGATGTTAAAGGACATCACTCTCCTCCGGAAACAGAGACAGCTCTGACCCTTCTTGTAGACAGCCTCAGTGTTCTTTGACCAGTCCAGTTTATTGTCAATTCGTATCCCCAGGTATTTGTAATCCTCCACCATGTCCACACTGACCCCCTGGATGGAAACAGGGGTCACCAGTACCTTAGCTCTCCTCAAGTCTACCACCAGCTCCTTAGTCTTTTTCACATTAAGCTGCAGATAATTCTGCTCACACCATGTGACAAAGTTTCCTACCGTAGACTTGTACTCAACCTCATCTCCCTTGCTGATGCATCCAACTATGGCAGAGTCATCCGAAAACTTCTGAAGATGACAAGACTCTGTGCAGTAGTTGAGTCCGAGGTGTAAATGGTGAAGAGAAAGGGAGACAAGACAGTCCCCTGTGGAGCCCCAGTGCTGCTGATCACTCTGTCAGACACACAGTGTTGCAAGCACACGTACTGTGGTCTGCCAGTCAGGTAATCAAGAATCCATGACACCAGGGAAGCATCCACCTGCATCACTGTCAACTTCTCCCCCAGCAGAGCAGGGCGGATGGTGTTGAATGCACTGGAGAAGTCAAAAAACATGACCCTCACAGTGCTCGCTGGCTTGTCCAGGTGGGCGTAGACACGGTTCAGCAGATAGACTCCTAGTCGGGGCTGGTAGGTGAACTGGAGGGGATCTAAGTGTGGCCTGACTATAGGCCGGAGCAGCTCCAGAACAAGTCGCTCCAGGGTCTTCATGATGTGGGAGGTCAATGCCACTGGTCCATATTCATTGAGGCTGCTGGGGTACGGCGTCTTCAGCGCAGGGACGAGGCAGGACGTCTTCCACAGCACAAGAACCCTCCGGAGCCTCAGGCTCAGGTTGAATACATGGCAAAGTTCTCCAAGTAGCTGAGGGGCACAGGGGAAATGGAATTAAAATGGATGGCCAGTGGGAGATCCTGCTTGTTCTGGTGGACGGAGCATAGATGCTCAGCGAAGCAGTCTCCCAATCGACGTCGGGTATCACCGATATACAGGAGGTCAAGTTCAAGTTTATTGTTAATGTACACTCAGTGGCCACTTTATTAAGTACGCCTGCTCTTTAATGTAACTATCTAATCAGCCAGTCATATGACAAGAACACAATTCATTAAAGCATGCAGACATGGGTCTAGAGGTTCAGTTGATGTTCAGACCAAACAGGGAAGAAATGAGATCTAAGTGACTATGAACACAGAATCATTGTTTGTGCCAGACAAACTGCTGATCTCCTGGGATCTTCACGCACAACAGTCTCTAGAGTTTACAGAGAATGGTGTGAGAAACAAAAAGCATCCAGTGAGCAGCAGTTCTGCAGATGAAAACGCCTTGCATTTGAGAGAGGTCAGAGGAGAACGGTCAGACAGGTTCAAGTTGATCAGAAAGCAACCAGTAACTCAAATAACCATGCGTTATAACAGTGGTGTGCAGAAGAGCATCCCTGAATGCACAACACATCAAACTTTGAAGTGGATGGGCTACAGCAGCAGAAGACCAGGAGCAGACATTCAGTGACCACTTTATTAGATATAGGAGGGAATGGCAGGGGCGAGGTGGTGAAGCCTCGCTCACCTCAATCACTTCAGGAAGTGGAGACACTAAAGTGGTAGTGTTGAGGGACCAGGTGAGGTCATCTGTTACCTGCATTCCCTGAAACTTATTTACGTTATATTGTAGTCTCACTCCGTCTTAGTTGGAAAAGAAATTATTCATGATCTAAAATAAGTATATTTTAATTTCAACCTGTTTTACATCAGCAAAAGAATGGTTTGTTGTGTGCAGGTGAAAAATATGTAATACTGTGGCAACCCACTTTCTAGCACACATGAACCGGCTCACGAAACAGCGCGCGCAGGCAGAGAGGCCGGCGCCAAAAAGGGCGCCAGGCCATCTTCACCAGCAGGGGGAAAATCCCGCGCACGGAAAGGGTCTAGGAATATGCATTCCCCACAGCAGTCCTGCCCAGGGAGGGCGGGAACGGGAAGGCTTTAAAGCAGGCCGCGAAGTTTGAACAAACCTCTTTCATCGCAACTCTAAGTCACCGACTACTTATGGTTATTTTAGCGCTGTGTAGCACACCGCTACAATTGGTGACCCCAACGGCCCAAACGATATTTGGACCAGAGATGACCGACGCCGCATCTGTTCACGCAGTTTCGTTAAAACTGCCAAGCTTTTGGCCGCTGCGACCCCATTTATGGTTCGAACAAGCAGAAGCTCAATTCCACATTCGGCAGATAACCTCGGAGTCCACTCGCTACTACTACGTGCTGATCTCCCTCAACCAGGAGACAGCTGCACAAGTTGAGGAGTTTATACAGTCGCCCCCGGAGGACGGCAAATACACAGCATTCAAAGCCCTGCTCATAAGGACTTTCGGACCCTCACGGCGCGAATGAGCACGCCGCTTAATGCACCTGGATGGTTTGGGAGACAGGCCACCATCAGCATTAATGAATGAGATGCTGGACCTGGCTGAAGGACACAAACCCTGCCTCATGTTTGAGCAGGCGTTCCTAGAGCAACTGCCCGAGGACATATGCCTGCTGCTGTCCGACGCAGATTTCAGCAACCCCCGGGAGGTGGTGGCCCGAGCAGATGTGCTGTGGAATGCCAGGAAAGAGAGAGGGGCATCCGTCGCACAGATCACCAAGCCGCGTGCCCAACGGCAGACCGGACCAGGCCCGGCAGCAGAGCCTACAAAACCCGGCGACGGGAGTGAGGAGCCCAACGAACAATGGTGCTTCTACCACCAGTGTTGGGGCACAGAGGCCCGCCGCTATAGACCACCCTGCAAATTCCCAGGAAACGCCAGGGCCAGCCGCCGCTGATGGCTACGGCGGCTGGCCATCAGGACAGCCTCCTATACGTCTGGGACAAGCAGTCGGGACACGACTTTTTGGTCGACACCAGAGCAGGGATCAGCGTCTTACCTCCAACAAGTTACGACACCCGCAACAGAGAACCGGGACCCACCCTGAGGGCCGCAAATGGCAGCACAATACGAACCTACGGCACCCACACGGTGCGGCTACAGTTCAGCTCCACCAGTTCATGTGGGACCTCACACTGGCCGCCGTGGCCCAACCACTCCTGGGGGCGGATTTTCTATGAGCCCACAGCCTGCTGGATGACCTGCAAGGGAAGCGATTAGTCCACGCCAAGATTTTTCAAACATTCTCCTGGGTGAAGCTAAGTTGCCAGCCCCACACCTGGACTCCATCACGCTGTCCAACGATGAATTCACCAGGGTCCTGGTGGATTTCCCATCAGTACTGACACTGCAGTTCACGGCAGCCATGCCCAGACAGGGAGTACAGCACCACATCCTGACCCAGGGATCACCCCTCCACGCCCGTGCTCAAAGGCTTCCCCCGGACAAGCTCCGACTGGCGAAGGAGGAGTTCAAGAAGATGGAGGAATTGGGGATCATACGACGGTCCGACAGCCCATGGGCCTCCCGCCTGCACATGGTACCCAAGGCAACGGGGGGGGGGGGGCTGGAGACCATGCGGTGACTACCGCAGACTGAACGAGGCTACAACACCAGACCGCTACCCTGTGCCGCATATTCAAGACTTCGCAGCAAACCTACACGGTGCAACGATCTTTTCCAAGGTAGACCTCGTCCGGGGATACCATCAAATCCCTGTACATCCGGACGACATCCCAAAACAGCACTTATCACCCCGTTCGGACTTTTCGAATTCCTCCGAATGCCGTTTGGTCTAAAGAATGCCACACAGACTTTCCAGCGGCTAATGGACGCGGTGGGACTCGACCCAGACTTTGCATTCATCTATTAGGACGACATCCTCATAGCCAGCAGTAGTCATCAGGAGCATCTGTCCCACCTCCGCCAGCTCTACTCCCGCCTGAGCGAATTCGGTCTTACAATCAACCCAGCCAAATGCCAGGTCGGACTCGATACCATCGACTTCCTGGGCCACAGGATTACTAAAGACGGGGCAACCCCGTTGCCCGCCAAGGTAGACGCGGTCCGCCGCTTCCCCCGACCCAACACAATCAAAGGCCTGCAGGAATTCGTGGGTATGGAGAATTTCTACCACCGTTTCCTCCCCTCAGCAGCCCGAACCATGCGCCCCCTGTTCACTCTGATGTCGGGTAAGGGCAAGGACATTACCTGGGACGAAGACCCCGCAGCCGCTTTCGTTAAAACCAAAGAAGCTTTGGCAAACGCCGTGATGCTAGTGCACCCCAGAACGGACGTTCCTACTGCCCTCACAGTGGACGCATCCAACACAGCAGTCGGTGGAGTGCTGGAACAACTCATCGAGGGTCGCTGGCAACCCCTGGCGTTCTTCAGCAAACACCTACGACCACCTGAACTCAAATACAGTGCTTTCAACCGGGAGCTATTGGCACTGTACCTGGCAATCTGACATTTCAGATACCTCTTAGAAGGTAGGCCCTTCGCCACATTCACAGACCACAAACCGCTTACCTTTGCGTTCATGAAGGTGTCCGACCCCTGGTCGTCCTGCCAGCAGCAACATCTGTCCTACATCTCTGAGTACACGACGGACATCCGGCACGTCTCTGGAAAGGACAACGTCATAGCGGACGCACTTTCCAGACTGACCATACAGGCCCTGTCCCAGGGGGTGGACTATGCAGCGCTGGCAGAGGCACAGCAGGCAGACGATGAGATCCCTAGTTACAGGACTGCAGCCTCCGGTTTGCAGCTCCAAGACCTCCCCGTAGGCCCAGGTGAAAGGACCCTACTGTGTGACGTAGCTACTGGCCAACCTCGCCCCGTCGTCCCGGCAGCCTGGCACCGGCAGGTTTTCGAGTCCATTCACAACTTAGTGCACCCCTCCATCAGGACAACCGTCCAGCTGGTCTCCAACAGGTTTGTGTGGCGTGGACTGCGTAAACACGTCAGTGAATGGGCCAAAACGTGCATGCAGTGCCAAACTGCCAAGGTGCAGCGGCATACCAAGGCTCCGCCGCAGCAGTTCGAACCCACCCGCCGGAGGTTCGACCACATTCATGTGGATATCATGGGGCCCCTGCCAGTGTGGCGAGGAGCGCGGTACCTCCTAACTATGATAGACCGGTTCACTAGATGGCCAGAGGCAGTCCTGCTCACCGACACCACCTCCGAATCCTGCGCCCGAGCACTGATCGCAACCTGGTTAGCCCGCTTCGGGGTACCGGCCCACATTACCTCCAACATGGGCGCCCAGTTCACCTCCAGCCTGTGGTCGGCTATGGCCAGCCTTTCAGGATTGCAGCTACACTACACAACTGCCTACCACCCACAGTTGAAGGGACAAGTGGAGCCTTTCCACCGTCACCTGAAGTCGGCTCTCATGGCCCGCCTGGAGGGGCCTAACTGGGTGGACAAACTTCCCTGGGTCCTGTTCGGAATCCGCACAGCGCCCAAGGAGGATCTGCACACCTCGTCAGCTGAGTTGGTGTACGGCGCACCCCTGGTCATCCCAGGAGAGTTCATACCAGCCCCAAGGGGGCAAGAGGAAGAACCCACAGCAGTCCTGGACAGACCACGGAAGAGGCTCGGTAACCTGGCCCCCATCCCCACTTCACAGCACGGACAGAGCCCGACCTGCGTACCCAAAGACCTGCAGAACTGTAAGTTTCTTTTTGTACGACGGGGCGGACACCGGGCACCGCTACAGCGGCCCTACGAGGGGCCATTTAAGGTAATCAGGAACAACGGGTCCACGTTCGTGCAGGACATTGGGGGGAGAGAGAGGAGGTTTTCACGGTGGATCGACTCAAACCGGCCCATGTGGACTTGGCACAGCCGGTCCAGGCTCAGGCACCGCGGCGCAGGGGCAGACCTCCCAAACAGAGGCCGATCCAGACTGTGAACATTGGGGGAGATATCGCCGGTTCTAGGGGGGGGGGTTATGTGGCGACCCACTTTCTAGCACACACGAACCGGCTCACGAAACAGCGCGCACAGGCAGAGGCCAGCGCCAAAAAGGGCGCCAGGCCATCTTCAGCAGCAGGGGGAAAATCCCGCGTGCGGAAAGGGTCTGGGAATATGCATTCCCCACAGCAGTCCCGCTCCAGGGAGGGCGGGAACGGGAAGGCTTTAAAGCAGGCCGCGAAGTTTGAACAAACCTCTTTCATCGCAACCCTAACTCACCGACTACGTGTGGTTATTTTAAGCGCTGTGGGTAGCACACCGCTACAATACTGTAATTTTCATACAAGATGCACTTTTATTAAGCACTGTGAATAAACAATGTTACAATATTTCAATTGTGTAGCTCACTGACTGAAATATACTTGCAAATCTAGGCTGCAGCACAGTACTTTCCAGAATTAATTAAAATGTGTCTCATTTTCTCTTATATTTCACTATTCTGCTGTCTACATGGTAATAAAATTGAGGGAAGAGCACCATCTGTAAAAGAACAAAGTGACAACTCTTGTATAGACCTGGGAAATGATTATAGAAAAGCAGTATTAGAAAGCAACACAAAATGAATTAAAAATACAATGCATAGAAATTGGAAATTAAAAGAAATGAAAAATGAGAAACAGCAACTTTTTCTACAATGTAACCTTTTTTGTTTGGAGTTGAACTAAACTCAGCAGATCACAGAAACCAGCCACCCTTCCAATGGCTGTGGCTACACAGCTCACTGCCTCAGTACAGCAGGCATCGTGATCAAAGACCCTCCCCACCCCAGTTATTCTCTCTTCTCTCCTCTCCCATGGGTAGAAGATACAAAAGGGTTAAAACACGTACCACCAGGTTCAATGTCAGCACCTATGCTGCTGTTGAAAGACTATTAAATGGTTTCCTAGTACAACAATATTGGCTCATTTAGATTTTACACCTTATTTTCTACCTGAATTGCACTTTATCTGTAACTGTTGCACTTCATTATTCTGCATTCTGCAATTGTTTTACTATGTACTACTACAATGCACTATGCAATGATCTGATCTGTATATTATTCAAGACAAGCTTTTCACTATACCTCGGCGTATGTGACAACAATAAACCCACTCCAATCATTTTAACCATTGAAAATGTAATTTTACTAATAAAACTCTAGATTTATCTTACAGGAATAACTTTTTAAATATATCTTAAAAATCAATTCACTTTACTCACTGGCATTCAACATTGTTTTAATTTTTTAAAATTTATTTTCAATAGCTCTTAATTCATTTTCCATAAATATTTTCTTTCCATTTAAGTAACAGCTCATTCAAAATAATTGTCTTAAAGTACTGTTAGATCCCTGCATTGAATTTAATATCTGCCCTAGTTCTGAATATATTCTATCCTCCTGTAGTCTGCTCTTCATCTCTGAAGTTTAACACTTTCATGTGCTTTGCATAATCTGCAAAGTGACATTAATTTTAGACTCCAAATCACACGATCCTTATTAAGCAAAAAAGATCCCAAAACTAATTCAAGTGTACTCCAGGAAAACAAAATCCTTTGCAACTAAGGGGAAAGTAGGCAAATTGACTTAAATTAGCCTAGTAGGAGAAAGCAATGAAGAATGGTCAAAGAGAGTTTACAGACCAGATTATAGGTTCTGCAGGTCCCTTATACTTTGCAATATACGTGAATAATTTGGATTAAAATGAAGAGTCCATAATTTCTGCTGATGATACCAATGCTGACGAGAGAGATTCTGCAAATGCTAAGAATACAGTCTCATACACACGTATGCTGGAGGAACTCAGCAGGTCAGGCAGCATCTACGGAGTGGAATAAACATTTGACACTTTGGGCTGAGACTCTACAACAGGGCCAAAACTGACTGTATGGTTGATCACTGTAAATTGATCTGTGTAGGTTAGACTGATTCGATCTGTACAAAATATTCTTAAAGTTTGAGATTATATAAAATAATAGGCGGGAGGAGAAGACAGCAGCGCGACGCAGCACGCGCATCTCTCCAGTGAAATGATATCGTATCTGTTAAATAGGGGCCGTGGACAATTCTGATCTGATGGAGACAGATGTGAAAGCACAGAGGAATATCTGGAGAAATTTCTGAAATACCGGTTTGCTGCCGCTGCTACTGTGCGATCGAGAGTCTTCCGGAGGGAAGGCCCCAAAATCCCCGGATTTGCCTGCTGCTGGCGACCGACGCTGAGGTCAAAGAGTTCGGATAGAGATGGTGCTCGGTACTCGGTGTCGGAGGGCTGATCGGAGGCTCGAAGTGGTCGGACATGGCAGGGAGAGTTTTCTTCCTTCTCCTGTCTGCGTGAGATGTGGGACATTCGAGAGACTTTGAACTTTTTTACTGTGCCCATGGCCTGTTCTTCATCAAGTTATGGTATTGTTGCACTGTTGTAACTATATGTTATAATTATGTGGTTTTGTTAGTTTTTCAGTCTTGGTCTGTCCTGTGTTTCTGTGATATCACACCAGAGGAATATTGTATCATTTCTTAATGCATGCATTACTAAATGACAATAAAAGAGGACTGTGTGTCCTCAGTCTAATCTAATCTAAAATTATTTATACTTTTCTGGCAACTGGAACAGAAAACCATCAAACCAGAATCCGTTATGCTTCTGTTGAAGGTTCCCTTGTTGAAGGCTGTGGGGTGATGAGACAAACAAAGGAAAAGTATTCCAATTGAGAAAACTGAATGTGATATTAAGACCATAAAACTGTAAGACAAAGTAGAATAATGCCATTCGGCCCATCAAGTCTGCTTCATCATTTGATCATGGCTGAGTTATCATCTCTCTTAACCCCATTCTCCTGCCTTCTCCCCATAACCTTTGATGCCCTTACTAATCAAGAATCTATCAACCTCGGCTTTAAATATACCCAGTGAGTTGGCCTCCACAGCCATCTGTGGCAATGAATTCCACAGATTCGCCATCCTCTGGCTAAAGAAATTCTGTTCTGAAGAAATGCCCTTCTATTCTGAGGCTGCACAGAAGGTGATCTCCTCCCTCCCTCCGCTGCAGGTACGAAGTGAGGAACACATACTAAACAGGAGGACACTAAGGAGTATGGAGAACAGATGGATCTTGTCTACCAACCTCTGACGAGAGCAGAACAAGTTGGCTGAGAAGACCACACCACATTGTAGAGAAGGAGACCACACCACATTGTAGAGAAGGAGAACAAAGTGTAATAAATTGGTTGGCATTGCTACAGATACGTAAGATTCGTTAGGTTGGGTTTGCATTATTGGGAACAAAATAATCTGTAGGAAGATAAGACATAGGAGCAGAATTAGGCCACTCAGACCATCAAGTCTGCAGTACCATTCCATCATGGCTAATTTATTATTCCTCTCAACCGCTATCTCCTACCTTGTCCCAGTACTCAATGACTAGGACTCCACAGCCATCTACGGCAATGAATTCCACAGATTCACTACCCTCTGGCTAAAGGAATTTATTCTCATCTCTGTTCTAAATGGACATCGCTCTATTCTGAAGTTGTGCACTCTGGTCCTAGACTCGTCCACTCTGTCTGTGCCTTTCAAAATTCATTAGGTTTCAATGAGAACCTCCCTCATTGTTTCAAACTCCAGCTAGTACGGGGAGAGAGCCATCAAGTACTCATACAATAATTCTTTCATTCCCGAAATCATTCTCGTAAACTTCCTCTGGACCCTCTCAAATGCCAGCACATCTTTTTTTAGATAAGGAGCCTAAAACTGTTCACAATACTCTATGTGCGGTCTGACCAGTGCCTTATAAAGTCTCAGTATTACATCCTTGCTCTATATTCTAGTCCTCTTAAAATGAATGCTAACATTGCATTTGCCTTCCTCACCACAGACTCAAACACAACTTAACCTTCAGCCTACATGAGGACTCCCAAGTCCTTTGTTGTTGTTCTTTTCTGCACCTTGTGCTGTATCAGACAGCAGCCTGACTACTTCTTTAGCATTTATCTGTTTCTTATACATTGCCGAGTTCCTAGCTCGATGCTCAACCCAGCGCATATGGAAAGTCTGTAAGGAGTTGGCTGGATTAGAACCTGGGAATACTCACCTAGAAGTCCGCTATGGATGCCATTACACCACTGGCTGGCTAAAGTCCCTTTGTACCTCTGGTTTTTGAAATTTCTTCCTGTTTAGAAAATGGTCTATGCCATTATTCCTCTACCAAAGTGCATGACCATACATTTCCCTACACTACATTCCATCTGCCACTTCTTCACCCATTCTGTCCAAGCCCTTCTGCAGACTCCCTGCTTCCCCAACACTAGTTGCCTATATTCATGTCATCTGCAAACTTGGCCACAAAGCAATCAATCCTGTCATCCAAATCTTTGATATACAATATAAAAAGCGGTCCCAACACTGACCCTTGCAAAACATCAGTAGGCCAATCAAAAAAGGCTCCTTTTATTCCCAGTCCTCATCTCCTGTTCATTAGCCAATGCTCTATCTGTGCTAGTTATCTTTTCTGTAACACCATGGGCTCTTACATTGTTAGCAGCCTCATGTGCAACACCTTGTTGAAGGCCTTCTGAAAAGCCAAGTCAACAACATCCACTGACTGTCCTTTGTCTATTCTGCCTGTTATTTCATCAAAGAATTCCAACAGATTTGTCAGGCAATATTTCCCCTTAAGGAAACCATGCTGACTTTGACCCACCTCCAAGTACCCTGAAACCTCATTCTTAATAATGGACTCCAACATCTTCCCAACCATTGACATCAGGCTAACTGGCCTATATTTTTCTTTCTTCTGCCTCCCTCCCTTCTTAAAGAGTGGTGGGGTAGTTACAATTTTCCACTCCTCGGGAATTATTCCAGAGTCTAGTGATTCTTGAAAGCTCATTGCTAATGCCTCCACAATCTCTTCAGCCACCTTTTTCAGAATCCTGGGGTGTAGACCATCTGAAGGTAGGTAAGTCACCTGAACCAGATCTTTCAGTTTTGCAAGCACCTTCTCCTTAGTAATAGTAACTACACTCACTTCTGTCTGCTGACCCTCTTGAACTTCTGGCATACTGCTAATGTCTTCCACAGCGAAGACTGAAGCAAACTACTTATTAAGTTTGTCCGCCATTTCTTTGTCCATCATTCTCCAGTGGTCCGATATCCACTCTTGTCTGGTTTTAATCTTTATATACCTGAAAAGTCTTTTGGTATCCCTTTCGATATATTTGGCTAGCTTCCCTTCATATTGCATCTCTACCTCCCCTTATGGTTTTTTTTCTGTTTGTTTCTTTTTTAAAAAAGCACCCCAATCCTCTAACTTCCCATTAACTTTTGCTGTATTATATGTCATTTATTTTGCTTTTATGCTATATTTGACTTTCCTTGTCAACCACAGTTGCCTCAGTCTCCTTCCAGAATACTTCTTCATCTTTGAGATGTATCTCTCCTGCACCTTCCAATTTGTCCTCAGAAACTCCAGCCACCATTGTTCTGCAATCAGCCCTGCTAGTATTCCCTTCTAATCAACTTTTGCTAGTTTCTCAATCACACCTCTTTAATCCCCTTTACTCCACTGTAATATTGATATATATGCCTTTATCTTCTCCCTCTCAAACTGCTGGGTGAATTCTATTATATTATGATCACTGCCTCCTAAGGGTTCCTTTACCTTAAGCTCCCTAATCAAAGCTGGTTTATTAGAAAACACCCAATCCAGAATTCCCCTTCCCCAGTGAGCTCAACCACAAGCTGCTCATAGGGATTCTATAAATGCTCCCTCTTGAGATCCAGCACCAGCCTGATTTTCCCAATCTACCAACATATTGAAATCCCCCATGACTATCATAACACGCCCTTGTATCATGCCTTTTCTATTTCCTGTTGACATTTATATCCCATATCCTGGCTACAGTTTGGAATGTGTGTATAATATACAACTCCCATCAGGATCTTTTTCCCTTTGCACTTTTTTTAAACACTACCCACAGGATTTTACATCTTCTGATCCTGTGCTTCCTCTTTCTAAGGATATGATATCATTTTTTTTTTTTTTTTACTAACAGAGCTATACCACCCCCTCAACAAACCTGCCTGTCTTTGGATGTTAAACCCCCACCCCCCAACTGTGATCTTCTTTCAGCCATGACTCAGTGATGCCCACAACATCATACCTATGATTATCAAACAGCACTACAAATCATCTAACTTATTCCATACACCAAAATATTCAATTATTACACCTTCAGTCTTGTACTCAAGACCCTCTTCAACTTTGCCCCCATGTTACACTTCACCTCATCCCACTGACTGTAATTTCCTCAGCCACTTATTCATCTGTACCACCATCCCATTCCTGCCCTGACTCGCATGCGGATTGAGCCCACAGCATTCTTAAGTGGGAGGGTGAACAGCCAGAAGTTGTGGTCCATGTAGGTATCACTGACATGGGTAGATGAGTGACGAGGTTCTACATAGGGAGTTCAGCGAGTTAGGTGCTTAGTTAAAGGGCAGGACCTCCAGGGTTGTAATCTCAGGATTGCTACCCATGCCACGTGCTAGTGACGCCAGAACTAGGAAGGTTATACAGTTTAATACATGGCTAAGGAGTTGGTGAAGGAGGGAGGACATAAGATTTTTGGATCGTTGGGCTCTCTTCCAGGGAATGAAGGGAAAGTCTGGGTGTAATCCAGAGATTACTACCTTGGAGGTCCTGTTCTCCAGCCTTTTCCCTAACTCCCTATACTCACTGTGCGAGACTTCTTCCACCTTTCTACCCATGTCATTGGTGCAAATATGCATCATGACATCTGGCAGCTCACCCTCCCTCTTGAGAATCTTTTTCAACCACTCAGTGTTTAAAATTGGTATGTAAAGTCCACAAGAAACTGTCTCCAAGCCAATCTGTGATCTCCTGCTCCACAGACAAGTCAGGGGAACGTCGTCTCAGACCATGAGAGGCCTGTGTCGGGCATTTTCATGCCTTACAAGGCGCAGATTGGAAGTCTGTGTGAGGCACCACTCCTCGCACAGACTAGAGCAATGTGTGGTTAAGTGCCTTGCTCAAGAACACAAACACACTGCCACAGCTGAGGCTCGAACCTGTGACCTTGAGATCACTAGACAAACGACTTAACCACTTGGCCACGTGCTCAACAAGTCAAGATTTAATCAGGGTGTACAAAATTGGGACACTCCAAAAGAGGGCAAAGTACAGAAAACAGATTCAAATTCATTGATGCAAAATTAAAGGAGAGTTAAGGAACATTTTATGACAAAGGGTTATGAAGATGTGGAATTTGTTACCCATAAGGGTATTGAATATGGAATCTCCCATCTAAACCACAAATGCACATTTGAAGAGGTGCATCCCACCCACTTACAGATTCAGAGCTATGAATTGGGAATAATGTTCCATCTTCGCCAAACCTAAGAATGATGCACTGAACGGTTATGATCCTACGATGACATTCTCAAAAAGTTGATGAAAATTTCCGCAACAGTATCAACTAGGTCATGTCTATCAACCACTCACTGATTCCCAAATTCTTTGTCATCAACATTAGACTTTCAGAAAGACCTGCACTAAAATCCAAGTACACCATGTCCATTGCTTGATTCTTGAGAAAATGCTGTGTCCCACTCAAAGGACAAACGTGATTTGGATTATGATTCTCTATTACCTAACCTTTTAAATTTGTTCCTAGTCATGTTCTTCATGATCATTTCTTTCATAAGTATTTGCAGGACTTTTCTCAAAGTAGATATAAAACTCACTGATTTATCTATCTAAGATACATTTTACCATATTTGTTAGCAGTAGTAGCAGAAAATAATCTGCAGACGCTGCAAATCCAGAGCAACACACACAAAACGCCAGAGGAATCCAGCAGGTCAAACAGCATCCATGGAAATGAATAAAGTCGACTTTTCAGGAGAGACCCTTCATACAGTTGTGGTAAAATTAGTAGTGAAATTTGCATTTGAAGGTTAGATAGAGTGGCTGTGGAGAGAATATTTCCAATAGTGGGAGAGTCTAGGACCAGAGAGCACAGCCTCAGAATTGAAGGACCTCAGTGTAGAACAGAGATGAGGAGGAATTTCTTTAGCCAGAGAGTGGTAAATCTATGGAATTCACTGCCACAGATGGCAGTGGAGGCCAGGTTGTGAGTAAATTTAAAACAGAGGTTGATAAGTGCTTGATTAGTAAGGGCGTCAAAAAGTTGCGGGAGAAGACAGGTGAATTGGGTTGAGGATAATAAATCAGCCATGATAGAATGGCGGAGCAGAATCAATGGGCCGAATAGCCAGGGTCTCATGGTCTTTCTCTGGTTTTCAGGCACATCCCTTAGGTGATTAAGTATTGTCTGCAAAGTTTGCTTCAATTCTTGTCACTTCTTACTGTAAAGAATAAACGGACTATGTAATCCACCTTCTAATATTTCCCTTTAACTTTTAAATTTGCTTCAATAGTATTGTATTTCACCTCTACAAACTACCAGGTTTCTTTTTTTTCCATTATCAAGTAAAGCTGCGCAACAACTAAAACTATTAACTTGTTTGTACTTAATCGACAAATTGTCAAAACTTTCGCCCGTTCCTACTTATGACGATAACCTTGAACTTGACCAAAGTACTTAATCGTTAAGTTACGATATGGTTTTTAATTAAAACGCCAAACATAGAAATTTGTTTCTGCATGCACGCACACGTGGATACTATTACTCGATGCATTCAGTTTCCGCTTTGCAACTGCCAAAATTTACGCACTTGAAACTCCTGATGAAAACCTGCTTAACTATGTGACAGATTGGTACCGGTGTCCCATTTTAGATCCACTATAAATGGCCTGGAGCAGAAATAAAGCGGCTTTATAAAAATCGAATTGAAAGAATACAATGTCCTCTTCTTCGTCAATAGGAACAGCTGGCGATCAGACAACAGAAGATGCTTCAATAAAACCTCTTCATTGGTTTGTTGTTTCTAAACGCAGAGAGAGAGCAAAAGATTCTACAGTACTGTGCAAAACTTATTAAAAAGTTAACGATATCAAAATTCTGTAAATACGAGACCCGAAATTATATTTACCTACAAACTTGTTTCAAGAGGATTCTGTAGCCGAATGATGCATTAAAAACACAAAAATCTCAAATGCCTGTAATAACCGAACTCCAATAACTTCTGTCTGCAACTGCACAAGCCTAGTTTCACGCTACATACTCACCTGCTCAGATAACTTGAGTCCAGTGAGGAAAGGACGCGCTGTTTAAATTAGAAACTGCTGAAAGTTATTTACTTTAATGAAATTTAGAATGCAATAACCCTAAACAACACCTTCATTGCAATATTCCGAAGTATTTGCGATATACGTGCACATCTTGTTTACCTGTTCAGGGATATCGCGGTTTAGCGTCCGGTCGCTTCGCGACGGCGTGAAGTACATCGGGAAATTGACAACTCGCATTGAAAGATAAACCGCTTTCGTACTGGCATCACTGCAATGGCGACTACCACTTCTGACCGAATCATTTCCTTTATTAAAACTGCATGCTTATTTGTTGGAGAACTATTATTAAGATTAATACTGAATGATTAGAATAATATTGATATTAAGTATTCTAATTCCTATAAAAAAAGATTCACGAAATGATCAGCGAATCAAGCTACATTCGTGGAGATTCCAATTCTAAATCGATGCATTTTAAATACAGGAAGTCGTTTTTAACATTCTAAGTTCTATTTTTATAGTTTTTACGTCGTCTGTTCTGCTATTGATAACTTTAACAATAACGCCACTCCAAATTAACATAAATCTTCGATCCGCGTGGAGATGCTTTTGGTGGGAACTGTTGTGTTGAGCATTTGTGCTCCGGTCGGATATTGACAAGGACAGGGCTGTACTTCCTCGCGGAGGCTGCGCTACTAGTAAGTGTATTAGCAGTACACTTCCAAATCTCTTCCAAGTTAGTCCTGACGAAGGATCTCGGCCTGAAACGTCGACTGTACCTCTTCCTAGAGATGCTGCCTGGCCTGCTGCGCTCACCAGCAACTTTGATGTGTGTTGCTTGAATTTCCAGCATCTGCAGAATTCCTCGTGTTTGCGCTACTAGTAAGATGTTGTTTTTGTCGATTGTTGGTTGAGTAATATAAGAAACTTATTTCACTGAGAATAAAGCTATGCATCGAAGAGTGCACATTTCCTTCGTATAAATACTGTTTTAAAAAAAATCTCTTTAATCGCGTTCATTTGGCAGCGCTATTCTCGCACTCCTTCGGTTATATTTCTATAAACTGGGAATTCAGGGGTTTTATTGGTGATGTGTAATTCGTTATATTTGTTTTTACCGAAAATACATTGCTCTTTCTCTGAGACTGTATCAAACAATTACGCTACTTCGGCTTCCCGGTGGTCATTGTAAGCCTCAATTTTCATTCTAGATCTACAGTGACAGTGTAGACGACTGGTTTTGTTATGAAGCACTTGTGTCAGTAGACTTTTGATTCAAAGAGTACAACTCGGAGTCTTTATTGTTACCTCCTCAGGTGCAGACAAACTAGAGAGATCTGCAGCCAATAGAATTGCACAGGCTGGTAGAGAAGTTAAATTCAGAGATGAACAGGATTTCAGAATTGGAAGTGAGCCGAGAGCTCACAAGGTTATGGAGCCGAGGAATATTAAAGAAATGGAGAGGGACCAGACTAGGCAGTGTTTTGGAAAGAAATAGATAAGCATATGAGGATCAAAACTTGCAAAAGAATGGCAAGATAGAGTAAAAATTAACTTAGAAGTAGGCATGAAGGCTTCTTTGGTATGTAAAAAGGAAATGACCGACAAGGGCCCCTGAGAGACAGAAATCTATGAAAAAGTAAGGAAATGGCCAACAAATACTTGATAAGTTAGTCATCACCAAATAAATCTCAAAAAACTGATAAAAATGCAAGCGAGCCAAGAATCAAACAGGATTAACAAACTGAAGAAAATTAGTGTTAGTAAAAAGAGTATTGTAGAAGTTGGTGAAAGGTGATAAATTCCAAGGATCCTCTCTCAGGGGTTTGCATTTTCAAATAAGCAGCTGTGGAAGTAGTTTATACTCTGGTTATCCTCTTACAAAATGTTATAAATTCTGGAATGGTTCTTGCAGATTGGCAAGTAGCAAATGCAACCCTTGTATTCAAGAAAGAGATATTAGGGAACTGTAACATGTTTGCTTGACATCAGTATCAGAAAGTGCTTGAATCTGTGATGGAGGATGGAATTACAAAAAGACCAGAAAAAGAAAAGGTTCAAAGGTTCATTTTACTATCAAAGATGTGTATACAGAATACAACACTGAGATGTGTCTTCTCCAGATAGCCATAAAATACAGAAAACCATAGAGGTAATTGGAGAAAGACATCAATCGCCCCTCCCATCCGCAAGAAAAGAAAAAGAAACAAAAACTCGCAAACCTCGAACTCCTCTAACCTCCCCCTCGCGCAAAAACTGACATCAACCAAACCCCCAGCCCCTCCGAGGGAAGCGACTTGAACCAGCAATCCCTCCGAGGGCTCCCCTGGAACGAACATGGATGAGCAAAGTCGTATGATTTTACACAAGGGAAATCACGTTTGAGTAATCTACTAGAGTTCTTTTAGGATGCACGTAGTATGTAAGGAGTAACCACAAGATTATTCCCTTGGATTTTCACACAGTTTTCAATATCAGAATCAGGTTTATTATCACCGGCATGTGACTTGAAATCTGTTAATTTAGCAGCAACAGTTCAATGCGATACATAATCTAGCAGAGAGAAAAAAATAATAATGGTGAATAAAATAAAACAATAATAAACAAGTAAATCAATGACGTTTATTAAATAGATTTTTTTTAATGTGCAAAAACGGAAATACTGTTTAATAAAAGAAGAGTGAGGCGGTGTCTATTTAGGAATGGGATGGCGGAGGGGAAGACCTGAATCAGCCTCTCACGCTCAGGTTGTCAGGGTCGGGCAGTCGCCGTGAGGCGGAGCAGGTTGACAGGTTCCCGGCGCTGATTGGACGGGAGTCGGGGGGGGGCATGCCGGAAGTGACGCCATGCCGGTCGGCGAGCGCGCTCTCTCTCAGCGGGGGGGATGCTGCTTCGCGTCGTGCTGCGTGCGGCCCTCTCGCCGTTACCGAGGGGTGGACGGTGCCGAGCGCTGGTCCGCTCCGCCCTGCCGGCCGGGCGGTGGCTGCGGGGAGCCGAGCCCCGTGGCTGGCAGGTCTGGGCCGGATGTCCGGCCGCTGCCCAGATCGGCCTGCGCCTTCACTCCGCTGAGTGCTGGCGCTGCGGAGCTGCCCCCGAGCCGCCGGCTTTCTTCTGTCCGTCCTGCCGGGCGCTGCAACCCCCGGACCGGCGGCTGGACTACTTCCAGTTGCTGGGCCTGCCGCGCCGCTATCGGCTGAACACCGAGCGGCTGCAAGAATCGCACCGGCGGCTCCTGCGCGCCCTGCATCCAGACAACTTCGGGCAGAGCACCGAGGCCGAGCGCCGGTACTCGGAGGAGCAGTCGGCGCTGGTCAACGAGGCCTACGCCGCCCTGCTCCGGCCTCTGTCCCGAGGTCTCTACCTACTGCAGCTAGAGTTGCCCGACGAGCCTGTGGCGGCGGAGGACGAGGCCAACACCGACCCCGACTTCCTGAGCACCGTGTTGGAGCTCAACGAGCGGCTGGCCGAGGCTGAGACCCAGGCCGACATCCGCCGTGTGGCCGCCTCGGTGGAAGAGCGGCTGCTGGAGCTGGACGCGCAGGTGATGCGGGCTTTCGAGCAGAGTCGCCCGCGGGACGCCCGGCCGCTGCTGCAGCAGATGAAGTACTGGAACAGTATCGGAGGCAGAGTGAAGGAGCGACTGCTGCCCCGCTGAAGGCCAGGCCGTGCGCCGATGCCCGGGGTAAACTGTTGCTCCTCGTCCCAGAATCACGTTCGAGCTAAATTTCAACAGTTTATCTTTACAATGTTCAGGTTTTGATTTTCTCACTGTTTTGTATAACAAATGTACATTTTCAGTCTCTTGTCAGTCTATCAGATCAAAATCCCCCAAATCTCAGATATACCTACTCAAAGGCACATTCCACAAGTCAAAGGAGTGTGCCGTGTTTTTTTTTAAGGAGGTCTAAACTCCAGATGTGGTCTAAAGTGGCCTTTGCGTATGTGCATCTGTTAGATTACGTTGACGATTAAAAGAATGAGGAATTATAATTGAAATGTCAGCATTAATTTAACCCCACTTGTGAGTCCCAATTTGGCTTTACCTTTTGTGTCATCACACTTCATTTTTGAGACTGCCCTTTTGTGTAAGTTTCTGCCTAACTCATCCAAAAGGAAGCATTTCTTAACGAGTCATCGCAAAGTATCTAGTTTCTGAAATCTGATGCCCTTCAACTTCCTTTAAAAACTTCTCTGCTTTCATCCCTTTTTAACATAATCACACCTTTCATTGACTGAGATTTCCCAAGGCATAATGTCCCAGTGAAATTCTTTTGAATGCAGTTATTGTAGGGGTGTTATCTTTTCACATCCTTTATTCACCAGCTCCCCATAGTGACATTAGAAGCTTGTCTTTACTAAAGGTTATAAATTCTAACAAAATATCAGTGGATAATACACACTTATCAATTATATCCTAAATTTAAGGCGTATGAACACTTGAATTGCCACCACATGATTTTATAAGCAATAGTAAATAAATATATTTAAATAGCTGCAGCTAAATGTATGAAATTTTTGAATGGGATGAATGTTTACATGCATCATCTGTCAAAAATAAAGAATTACCTTTCATTCTGAGTAATTTGATCTGAATCAGGTTTATTATCACTGGCATAAGTCGTGAAATTTGTTAACGGCACCAGCAGTACAGTGCATTACATGATAATATAGAAAGGAAATCAATTACAGTAAGAATATATGTATATTAAATAGATTCTAAATAGCCCAAATCAGATGGCACCCAGGAATTTGAAATTGCTCACTCTCTACACTTCTGATCTTCTATAAAGATTGGTTCCTGTTCCCTCATCATACACTTCTTGAAGTCCACAATCAGCTCTTTTGCTTTACTGACATTGAGTGCAAGGTTGTTGCTGTGACACTACTCAACTAGCTGGTATATTCTACTCCAGTACGCCCTCTCATCTCCATCTAAGATTCTACCAACAATGGTTTTATCATCAGCAAATTTATAGATGGTATTTGAGCTAATGCCCTGAGGTGAACAGTGTTGATCATCAGTGAGGAGGAGATATTATCACCAATCGACACAGATTGTGGTCTTCCAGTTAGGAAGTCTAGGATCCAGTTACAGAGGGAGGCACAGAGGCCCAGGTGCTGTAGCTTATCGATCAGGACTATGGGAATTATGGTATTAAAACGCTGAGCTATAGTCAATGAACAGCATCCTGAGGTGGGTGTTTTTATTTTCTGGGTGATCTAAAGCCGTGTGAAGAGCCATTGAGAATGCATCTGTAGTGGACCAATTGTGATAGGCAAATTGCAGTGGGTTCAGGTCCTTGCTGAGGCAGGAATTCATTCTAGCCACAACCAACCTCTCAAAGCATTTCATCACTAGAAGGCAGTTCACACTACTCTTCTTGGCATCTGTTTGATTTCAGATTTCCACTTTACTTTCTGATTTACAGAATTTTACTCATAGTGGTGATTAAGGTTCCTTAAAGACTGCTTTGAATTTTTGAACACAAGGACGTCAGTCTATTGGAATGAAAGAGTCATGGAGTCGTAGAAAAACTAAGCACAAAAAAAGGCCTTTTGGCCAGTCTAATCCATGCTAAACTATTTAAATTGCCTAGTCCCATTGACTTGCACCCAGACTATAGCCCTCTGTACCCCTCCCATCCGTGTACCAATTCAAACCTCTCCGAAATGTTGAAATCACGTGCACCACTTGTACTGGCAGCTCATTTCACACTTTCACCATCCTTTGAATAAGTCTCCCCTCATATTCCCTTTAAACATTTCACCTTTCACCTGAACCCATGACTTCTAGTTGTAGTCTGGCCCAACATCCTTGTATACTTTCTCTGTATTCTCTCAACCTCCTTTACATCTTTTCTTCAGGTAGGTGACCAAATCTGCACACAGTACTCCAAATTAGGCCTTGCCAACATCTTATACAACTTCATAACATCCCAACTCCTATACTGTGTGATCAATGTGCCAAAAGCTTTCTTTACGACCCTATCTACTTGTGACACCACTTTCAATGAATTCCAGAACCTTTTGTTCCACCACGTTCCTCTGTGTTCTGCTGCTCACTGAGTAAGACCTACTCTGGCTGCTGCACCCAAAGTGCAACAGGTCACACTCGTCTGGATTAAATTCCAGCTGGTTAGATCCTGCTGCAAATTTGCTGTCCACTACAATCTTGGTGTAAAATTTCCCTGTATTCTTTCAATCTTATTTACATCTTTTATGTAGGTAGATGACAAAAACTGCACATAATACCTTGTCAAATGCTTTGCTGAAGTCCATGTAGGCAATTCCACTGCCCTGGTAACTTTCCTGGTAACATCTTTGAAAAAGTCTATAAGATTGCTTAGACATGACCTACCATACACAAAGCTATGCTGACTATCCCTATTCATTCCCTGCCTATCCCAAATACTCATATAGTTATATGAGTTATATGATATAGTTGGGATCACAGAGACATGGCTCCAGGGTGACCAGGGATGGGAGCTCAACGTTCAGGGATATTCAATATTCAGGAGGGATAGACACGAAGGAAGGGGAGGTGGGGTGGCGTTGCTGGTTAAAGAAGAGATTAACGCATTAGAAAGGAAGGACATAAGCCGGGAAGATGTGGAATCGATATGGGTAGAGCTGCGTAACACTAAGGGGCAGAAGACGCTGGTGGGAGTTGTGTACAGGCCACCTAACAGTAGTAGTGAGGTCGGAGATAGTATTAAACAGGAAATTAGAAATGTGTGCAATAAAGGAACAGCAGTTATAATGGGTGACTTCAATCTACATGTAGATTGGGTGAACCAAATTGGTAAAGGTGCTGAGGAAGAGGATTTCTTGGAATGTATACGGGATGGTTTTTTGAACCAACATGTCGAGGAACCAACTAGAGAGCAGGCTATTCTGGACTGGGTTTTGAGCAATGAGGAAAGGTTAATTAGCAATCTTGTCGTGAGAGGCCCCTTGGGTAAGAGTGACCATAATATGGTGGAATTCTTCATTAAGATGGAGAGTGACATAGTTAATTCAGAAACAAAGGTTCTGAACTTAAAGAGGGGTAACTTTGAAGGTATGAGACGTGAATTAGCTAAGATAGACTGGCAAATGACACTTAAAGGATTGACGGTGGATATGCAATGGCAAGCATTTAGAGGTTGCATGGATGAACTACAACAATTGTTCATCCCAGTTTGGCAAAAGAATAAATCAAGGAAGGTAGTGCACCCGTGGCTGACAAGAGAAATTAGGGATAGTATCAATTCCAAAGAAGAAGCATACAAATTAGCCAGAGAAAGTGGCTCACCTGAGGACTGGGAGAAATTCAGAGTTCAGCAGAGGAGGACAAAGGGCTTAATTAGGAAGGGGAAAAAAGATTATGAGAGAAAACTGGCAGGAAACATAAAAACGGACTGTAAAAGCTTTTATAGATATGTAAAAAGGAAAAGACTGGTAAAGACAAATGTAGGTCCCCTGCAAACAGAAACAGGTGAATTGATTATGGGGATCAAGGACATGGCAGACCAATTGAATAATTACTTTGGTTCTGTCTTCACTAAGGAGGACATAAATAATCTTCCAGAAATAGTAGGGGACAGAGGGTCCAGTGAGATGGAGGAACTGAGCGAAATACATGTTAGTAGGGAAGTGGTGTTAGGTAAATTGAAGGGATTGAAGGCAGATAAATCCCTAGGGCCAGATGGTCTGCATCCCAGGGTGCTTAAGGAAGTAGCCCAAGAAATAGTGGATGCATTAGTGATAATTTTTCAAAACTCGTTAGATTCTGGACTAGTTCCTGAGGATTGGAGGGTGGCTAATGTAACTCCACTTTTTAAAAAAGGAGGGAGAGAGAAACCGGGGAATTATAGACCGGTTAGCCTAACGTCGGTGGTGGGGAAACTGCTGGAGTCAGTTATCAAGGATGTGATAACAGCACATTTGGAAAGCGGTAAAATGATCGGACAAAGTCAGCATGGATTTGTGAAAGGAAAATCATGTCTGACGAATCTCATAGAATTTTTTGAGGATGTAACTAATACAGTGGATAGGGGAGAACCAGTGGATGTGGTATATTTGGATTTTCAGAAGGCTTTTGACAAGGTCCCACACAGGAGATTAGTGTGCAAACTTAAAGCACACGGTATTGGGGGTAAGGTATTGGTGTGGGTGGAGAGTTGGTTAGCAGACAGGAAGCAAAGAGTGGGAATAAACGGGACCTTTTCAGAATGGCAGGTGGTGACTAGTGGGGTACCGCAAGGCTCAGTGCTGGGACCCCAGTTGTTTACAATATATATTAATTATTTGGATGAGGGAATTAAATGCAGCATCTCCAAGTTTGCAAATGACACGAAGCTGGGTGGCAGTGTTAGCTGTGAGGAGGATGCTAAGAGGATGCAGGGTGACTTGGATAGGTTGGGTGAGTGGGCAAATTCATGGCAGATGCAATTTAATGTGGATAAATGTGAAGTTATCCACTTTGGTGGCAAAAATAGGAAAGCAGATTATTATCTGAATGGTGGTTAAAAGGGGAGGTGCAACGAGACCTGGGTGTCATTATACACCAGTCATTGAAAGTGGGCATGCAGGTACAGCAGGCGGTGAAAAAGGCGAATGGTATGCTGGCATTTATAGCGAGAGGATTGGAGTACAGGAGCAGGGAGGTACTACTGCAGTTGTACAAGGCGTTGGTGAGACCACACCTGGAGTATTGTGTGCAGTTTTGGTCCCCTAATCTGAGGAAAGACATCCTTGCCATAGAGGGAGTACAAAGAAGGTTCACCAGATTGATTCCTGGGATGGCAGGACTTTCATATGAAGAAAGACTGGATGAACTGGGCTTGTACTCGTTGGAATTTAGAAGATTGAGGGGGGATCTGATTGAAACGTATAAGATCCTAAAGGGATTGGACAGGCTAGATGCAGGAAGATTGTTCCCGATGTTGGGGAAGTCCAGAACGAGGGGCCACAGTTTGAGGATAGAGGGGAAGCCTTTTAGGACCGAGATTAGGAAAAACTTCTTCACACAGAGAGTGGTGAATCTGTGGAATTCTCTGCCACAGGAAACAGTTGAGGCCAGTTCATTGGCTATATTTAAGAGGGAGTTAGATATGGCCCTTGTGGCTACGGGGGTCAGGGGGTATGGAGGGAAGGCTGGGGCGGGGTTCTGAGTTGGATGATCAGCCATGATCATAATAAATGGCGGTGCAGGCTCGAAGGGTCAAATGGCCTACTCCTGCACCTATTTTCTATGTTTCTATCCGGTCTCTTAGAATAACTTCCAGTAACTTTCCCAGTACTACGTTTGTAATATCAGGCAAACTGGCTTATAATTTCCTGGCTTATTCTTAGACCATTTCCTAAACAGAGAAACATTAGCTATCCTCCAATCCTCCGATACATCACCCATCACTAAGGATGATTTAAGTATCTCTTCTAGGGCCCCTGCAATTCCTGCATTTGCATCCCACAAGGTCCAAGGGAAAACTTTGTAAGGTGTTCCCCTAGCACCAGCGCATGCCCTTTTCTCAACGTTACCATCAGGTAGGAGGTGCAGAAGCCTGAAGGCACACAAGGGATTCAGGAACAGCTTCTTCTCCTCTGCTGTCTGATACCTAAATGGGCATTGAACCAGTGAACACTACCTCACTTTTTAAATATATATAATTTCTATTTTTGCATGATTTTTAATATACTATAATTGATTTACTTATGTATTTTTTCTATTTTATGTATTGCATTGAACTGTTAAGTGAACAAATTTCACGACACATGCCGGTGATAATAAACCTGATTCTTTGGCCACTCTGATTTGCCTAAAGACAGCCAGTACTTCCTCAGTAATTGTATAGGTTCTCTACCCTCACAGTTACATAGATGCTAAAATTGTTCGGTATCAAAAGGTGAAAAAATACTGATATTGCTAAAATAACAGTTAATTCAGTGTTTACATAGCTGCAGATGACTTGTACTCCCACAATATTCACATGTGATCTAACAATACCAACCTCTTCTGTTTGTTACTTAGGATGAAGTTGATCACATTGCAAAATGGGTATCCATGGATTGATGTCCTACATTGGAGAAAATCATCAATTTTTTGATAATATAAAATTGCAAAACACTAGAATTATAATTGATGGCAATAACTTATTTCATAGACTTTACTTTGACTCTCATTTGGATCTTAATTATGGAGGAGAATATGATTCATTTACAGATATCATCTGTAAGTTCTTTGAAGCTCTGTCACTCTGTAATATTTCACCATATGTGGTCTTTGATGGTGGATGTGACTATACAGATAAAAAATTTGAAACCATCAAACAACGTGCCAGAGAAAAAATCCTAAAGGCACACTCCATTTCAAGAGGCAGAGGAGGGACTGTGTTGCCGCTACTTGGTCCAGAAGTTTTTAAACAAGTCTTAGTGCAGTTGCAAGTACCATTTGTCCAGAGCCATTCTGAAGCAGACCGCGACATTGTCGCTCTTGCTAATCAATGGAACTGCCCTGTCCTAACACTCGACAGTGACTTTTGCATCTTTGATTTGAAGGCTGGTTATTGTCCCCTCAATTATTTCAAGTGGGAAAATGTAACTAATCTTAAAGATAATTCAGAGCACTATATTTCAGCCCAGTGTTTCTCAGTTGAAAAGTTCTGCAACCATTTTAATCACATGAACAAAGCTCTTCTTCCACTCTTCGCAGTGCTGAATGGTAATGATTATATTAACCTTCCTTTCCTGGAGAACTTTTTCACCAGAATACATTCCCATGCAAGGACTTCTTCAGCAGGGAGGAAGAATGCACGAATTCAAGGGCTTTTGAACTGGCTGGCTGGGTTTTCTGAGCCAAAAGAAGCAATTGAAAACATTCTGAAGTCACTAAAGCAAAGAGACCACGAGAAAGTCCGAGAAGTCATATGTTTTCATGTGAATGAATATATTCAGTCAGATGTGGATCTTGCAACATACTTTAAGAACAAAGATATGAGGCCTCATGCTCCTACTATCTTGGCTAGCAAAGCCCCAGAATGGATGTTAGCTGCTCTATTGAAAGGAGATTTGGCTCCATTTCATAGTGACTGCTTGACCTTGAGGAGAACATTCCTGCATCCTCAGGTGGAAAATATGCGCAGGACCAGCAGTCACAGGTGTTCTTTGCCCATTCGTCAGATTATTTATGGTCTGCTGAGTACCAGTGAGACTTCTCTTGATTCAGCATCGGATCTACCTACTAAAACACCAGGAAAAGCCAGCCTTAAAGCTGAAGAACACAGCAAAGTACATCACGTGCAGGAATATGATAGACATGACCTAACTCTGAAAAAAACTAACATTCAAGCAGTGCTGAAGAGATTCAAATTAAATGAAACACATTCGTTGCAAAGACTACCAGAAGTAAGATTTTTTTTTAATGATTTAAGAAGTTCAAGTATTTCTAGAAATTGGATGCCACAGAACTGAAATTCATTTAGCTTTGTATAAATTTCACTTGGTATATATTGGTCAAATCGCATTAATCATGAATCATCTAGGCACTTTGTGCTGCTGCACACTGTTGTAACTGCAAGTACATTTGAGAATGTGGGGGGAGTTACCTACTTCAGCCATTTCTCTTTACGATGAGGATATTTCCACAGTGCTATTGGGTGGGGTGTTCCAGGGTTTAGACCTAGTAAACAAAAAGCGGCGATATATTTTCAAGCTGGGATGGTGCATTACTTGGGAAGATGAAGGTAGTACTGTTCAAATGTGCCGGTTGCCTTTGCCCCAGCCATGGAGATTACAGGTTTGGGATGTGCTATTCGAATAGCTTGGGTAATTCACAGCAACCACATTGCGTGGGTATTTAAGGGAATTAATATTTAGAGCTATGGAGAAGGTGTCAGACAAATAGAAAGTATTCCATCACGATTCTGATTTGCACTATAGATGTTGGAAGTGTTTTGTGTCAGGACCCAAGTCACTCACTGTATGATACTTCACCTCTGATCTATTCTTACAGCCATTTCATGTATCTGTGTCGGGCAGATGTATATACCAATGAGAACATTGGAAAGAAAGATCATCTTAACAGTCTTGTGGAGATGGTTCCAATTTCACGCAGAGGATACTGTCCTTTGTGTGATGCAGTACAACAATCATGCTAACTGTGGATCATCAGTAGTAGTTGATTATCATTAATTATCATGAATTAATCTCCTCTTTCCCATTACTGTCAGACCAAGAAATCAACTCTGGTTCAATTAGAAGTGCAGAAGGGTATGCCAGTAGCAACATAGAGTATATCTAATGAATAAAGATATGGTAAACCAGTAAAACTGCAGTAACTAGAACTAAGTGATTGAGAACATATCTGCAATCCTGGTTGTGAATAGTATGAACAATTAAACCGTTTCTGGGAGGAAGAAGCTCAAAAAATATTCTCATGCTCAACATGTAGGTCCAAGTATGAGTGCTAAAGAAAATACTTTAACATTTGCAGTCATGTTCAGTTAGATACCAAATAGGGGCTTCTTTCAGACACCCATCACATTAAAGAAGCCAGTCTCCAACCTACTTAGTTCACTCCACACAATAACTATTACAGGAAAGCTAATGGACCAAGTAAAATCCCAAATTAGTACTGAAGTCCTCAATGCCAGCGTTAGCTGTGCATCCAGCCAAGATGTTCCAGTACAGTTGCAACATTGGCACCCACCCAGCAATGTCAAAAATTGCCCAGCTTTATCTCATTTCCAGAAGGGAGAGATGCCCCCTTCTCATTGCTACCATCAATGGGGAGGTACAGGAGCTTGAAGAGCACACTCAATTGCTCAATATTTCAGGACCAGCTTTATTTTTATATATATATATTTTTATACATATACACACACACGATTTTATATATATACCTATACTGTTTATGTTAGTGTATTACAATGTACTCCTGCCATAAAACAACAGATTTCACAACATATACCAATGATATAAATACCTGATTCTGTTTAATTATTGCTTAGTCAATCCACTTGCAATCAGCAAAGTGCATCAAACTTTCTTCAACAATGCTCTCAAACTTGGATCAAAGAAAAGAATTCCAAAAGTGAGGTGAAAGTAACTGGCCGTAACACCAAGGTGAGCTCAAAACTGGTCAATGGCTAGAGTCAAAACGTACCTTGCACAAGGAAGCTATCATCATAAGACTCATGTCTACTCCACTATTTAATAAAGTAATGTTTGATCTGACTCCACATTCCTAATCTATTATAGCAGAAATACAGTTGGGAGCTGGCTTCTGGTTCAAAGTGGAGTGATGGAAGTGCTTCCTTTTTAACTTTAACTGGTTTAACTTTTTTAAGAATATGTGGAATTTTTACTAATTTTCATCAAGAGTTGTTGATGTAATAGTTATAGTTTGCAGCTTTCAATCTAAAGACTATCAGAGACCATAAGAATTAGGAACAGATTGAGGCTATTTGACCCATTGAGTCTGCTCTGCTATTCTATTATGACTGATCTATTCCTCCGAACTCCATTCTCTGCCTTCTCTCTTTGATGCCCTGGTTAATCAATAACCCATCAACCTTTACTTTAAATATCCAAATGAAGTGGGGACTTCTTGCACTTCTTACACTTATGTGACACAAGGCTGTTTTCATCTGAAATTCCTTATGAGAAATGTTAGATTTCTGCTTTAATGTTACTGTATGTTCGTTCCCAAGCTCGGCTTTTACTAGGACGTCATTCTCTTCATTATAAATCCAAATTGAGTTATGAGATTGGTTTCTTATTTGATATTAATTGCACACATCTTTTTGCAGATTTCTATCCTGGATAGAACCTGTTTTCTTTTAGAGACTCTGGAAGTGAAAACTGACGTGCAGGCTCTGCCAGCCAGCCTGCACTTGACAGTTTATATTACCTGCTACTGGGTAGTTCACGCCGAACCGAAAGTAACACTGCATCATCTTCAGGCTCTCCTGCTTTCTATTGTAACTGGGGAATTACATAAACTAATATGCAAAACAGGTAATAAGATATCACAAAAATAATTAAGTTCTTTTTGTTGAATGTTAGAAACCAGAGTGGCATAGTGTATTTGTTAGTGTATGCTCTCGAACTGCAATAATTTATCTGTAAAATTTCACTCTACTTTCATTATCTTATTTCCATCTGGCATAGTTTGCATGTTGTTGTTTGATTGTTTGTGGTTTTTCTATTGCTATATTTATGCTCTATTCTTGGTTGGTGCAGCAGTAATGAAACCCAATTTCCCTCGGGATCAATAAAGTATATCTATCTATTATCTGTCAGCCAGCTTAAAGGAGGTTATACACACAAAATGCTGGAGGAACTCAGCAGGCCAGGCAGCATCTATGGAAAAAAGTACAGTCGATGTTTTGGGCCGAGACCCTTTAGCAGGTTATGTTGGCTAGTGTTGTTGCTGGAATATTTTTGATGCTGAAGAGTCATAGTTAGATCAGAATGGATTGTCATTTTCAGAATTCCCTGTTACTGGTATATTGCAGGTTGCATTTGTGTATTCCTATGCTAATGTAGCTTAGTGCATATTAAGAGTCCTTAACAATACAAGGTATTCTTGATTTGTTGATGTAACCTTTTTGGATCAGTAATAGAGATTCTTTCTATTTGCTCACATTCTTGGTTTAACCATTTAATGAGTTTAATGAGTCATATCACCAAGATACTTCTAAAAATTTTGATGACAAGAGCTAAAAGTAAGATACAAGCTGAAATAGGTAAAGAACAATGTAGTTTTATGACAGACAAAGGTACAAGAAACGCAATATTGATGTTAAGGATACTATCAGAACGAGCTATTCAAGTGCAAAAAGATTTGTTTGTTTTAAAAAGCATTTAATAAAGTGAAGCACAATAAGTTATTTGAAATATTGCAGGAAACTCTAGATCTAGATTCGAAAGACTTCCGCCTAATCAGAAATCTGTACTGGGAACAAACTATAGATGGAGAAGTGAGTCAATTTACGAAAATCAAGAGAGGTGTTAAGACAAGGGTGTGTTTTCTCCCCTGATTTATTTAATGTGTACGATGATACAATATTACAAAAAATAAGAGGCATCTTGGGAATCAAAGTTGGCGGTGAAAACATCAATAATTTCAGATATGCAGATGACACTGTTAATTGCAAGTATGGAGGAAGAACTACAAAACTTAATTGATATAGTTGTTGAAGAAAGTGCAAAAATGGGTCTATCTATCCATTGCAAAAATACAATGTATGGTGATATCCAAGAAGAAGGAGAATCCTATCTGCAGGCTGAGAATAAACGGGGAAGACATAAAACAAGTACAGAACTTTTGCTACTTAGGAAACTGGGTGATATCAGATGGCAGGTGCGACATGGACATCAAAATAATAATAGGGATGGTGAAAGACACCTTTACGAGAATGAAGAGTATACTGGCCAATACTAAACTAGGCATGACAACCCGCCTCAGAGTACTGAAATGTTACGTTTATCCAGTTATGTTATATGTCTCAGAATGTTGGACAATATCTAGTAACATGAGGAAACGAACTGAAGCAGTAGAGATGTGGTTTTTGAGGAGGATGCAAAGAATATCATGGACGAAACGAATATCTAACGAGGATGTCATGAACAGAGCAAACACAAAAAGAGAAATAATGTATGAGATCATGAAAAGGCAACGTAACTTCATTGGACATGTGATTAGGAAAGAGGAGTTAGAATGCACGGTAATTATGGGAAAGGTTGAAGGGAAGAAAGCAAGAGGAAGACAAAGACAAATGATGATGGAGACAGCAGCCAGAGAACTGGAAATGAATACCAATGAATTGATCCACTTGACCCAAAACGGGAGTGTGTGGGCCATGGCAGTCAAAGCTCAAACTGGGCACGGCACCTGATGATGATGAACAATACAGGATATGGTCAATTAGGCCATTGGAAAAGTGGGTCGAGAATTAAAATGGCAGGACGTTCACAGTTGCTTCTGCAGACGGAATCCAAGTATTATACAAAGTTTCTGCAATGCGTTTAAAATAATTTCCTCTATTGTGAACGTTTGGAATTCTCTACCGTGGAGGGTAGATCACTGAACATATTTAGTTCTGAGGGAGGGTCATGGATCAGGCAGAATGTGAAGCTCAGGCCGAGTTTCATTAGTAAATGACTCTGCAAGGTCAAGGAGTCCTCTAGCCTTCCTCTGCTCCAAATTACATTTTTCAATAGTTCTTTAGATCAAATTAAGGGAGCATGTTTAACTATGTTTTTCTTTAAACCTGTCCAGGTAACAATAAGTTGATGGAGAAAGACATTGGAATGGTATATGATAGGCTTTCCCAGCTGAGACAAAGAGGGCAGAAGATGGGAAATCTGGACATAGATGTAGCTCATGTCTTCTGTCAGTGGCAGAGTTGTCTTCTAATGGGAATCTATTTAAATCAACTCTTGTGTTGTCCTTTTCCAACACCAGATATTACACGGTAAGAAAATACAAATATGTATTATAGCTAGATTATCACAAAATTACTGTATAAGGAGGGAATGAACTAAATGTCATTATGCTTTCTGGCTTCTGGCTCTCCCAGCATGCAGTGATTGGAATAAGTCTGTATGAGATTTAATAAATTGGTCACCAAAGTGTGGGTGAAGGAAATTTGGGAATGTACAATAAGTGAAATTGGAGGATTATAGTATTGGTTGCTACTAATAGATGTCAACAGCTTGAGCAAGTTTACCAATTTTCAAACAGCCTGAGAGCCTGCAATGAAGTATATAATCGTAGATAAGCACTGGGTAATATTTGAATAATTATTATCAAATATAATTCACAAACAAACAAACACATTTGATTCTGATTCCCTTTTATGTCAAGCCAGAAGGTGGTCCATCTGTAGCTAACAATGAAAGCAATCGTTCAACTCAAAGGTTTATTTTACTTCAGGGACAGTACATCTCTAAGGATTAGAAAACTCAGAATTCAGCAAAAGTGACATGGCAAGGATTAATATAAGGGAACAAAACAGACTGCAAGGAATAGAACAGGGAAAAGCGCAAAGATCAGCAGGTACTAATAAGTATCACTTGCACACAAAGACAGGAGAGATTAAATTATGGTATAAGGAATTTTCTTTGAGGTCAGGGAAAAAGCATTTGGTTTCCTCAAACATGCAAAAGGCCCTTGCTAAGATCCACAAGAACTCTTGTGGATTGATAATAGGTTATGATAGAAAAAAGTTAGTGAAAATGATAAAATTTGGAAGGCTATAGAAAATTAAACATGCCACACTTAAAAGACAAAACAAAACCTAGGGAAAGTGGAGGACTGCAGTTCGAGAATGAGAAGGTTTAAAAAAAAATTAGCCGTTGTGAATGTGATGAATTTGGACCTCGAAGTGCTTTTGATAAGATACTACACAAGTGAAGCATGTGGGGTTGGGGGTTAATATAACAACTGATTTGAGGATTGGGTAATGTTCTGAAACTGGCCTTTTTTGGGTTGGGAGGGCTTTACCAGTGAGGTGCTGGGGCCCAACCTGATCAGATTCCCTTCAACTCATTAATCTAGAATAAGTTTTCAAGGTTATCGATAAGGCAAAGCTGGGTGGCAGTACGAGTTGAGAAAAATGCAGCAGAAATTCAAGGAGATAGAGAAGATGAATGGGAAGAAAATTTTAAGTGGAATAGTGAATATGAAAACATCACTTAAGAGAAAAAGTTAAAAAGCTAAGCAATTTTTTAAATGACTGGAGATAGGGAAGTAATGGTATACAGAAGGATCAAGTTGTCCCTCCATATAAATCATTGAAAATTAACAAAGATATAGCAAGCAGTTAGGAATGTAAACAGTATGTAATCCTTTATTGCAGGAAGGTTATATTTCTGTCAGGAGTGCATCCACTGTTCCTTCTAATCTGCGTGGTGCGCAGCCGAGCAGTAACTGAAATGCTGCCGTGCTTATAGGCTCAGTTGCACGCAGCTGAAATTTTCTTTTATATGTTAATATAATTTTGAAATTATACTAATGTAATTTTGAAATCTGTCAATATAGTTGTGAAATACCCTGTAATTGGTAATGAATATAAACCACAAATTGTCTAAATAATAAACGTACCACAACCTTTACTCTAAACATTTTAAAGCTTCAATATATTTTCATTATCAATGTTTCAAGTTAAAACACTGTTACAAATTGTAACAATAAACACAGAATGGAAGTTAGTAGCTCATTGTAATAAACTGCAGGTCCCCTGAACTCCAACATCATCTAGTCAAACATTTTACTTTTGCCATTGTGCCTGTCAGTTGTTTTGACTGCCTGACATCGTTTACTTGTGTTTGTGTTTGTTATGGAAATATATATTTTCTGACTTTTGGGGTAAGTAATCTCTCAAAAATATCAATCTGATAATAATATTTTAATTAAAAAATTGTTAGAACAAGGTAAAAATTGTCTTTCTTAAAATTGTATGACTGGCTATTTTATTACAATTATATATTTTTGACTTGTTAATTTTTTAAAATAATAATGGCAAAGAGCATTAATTAGTTTAACAATTCAATCACCAGCTTGAAGATTATGACCAATCCACAATATCGAGTAGCTGTAAGTGTCCTTAACAAATTTCTAGAAGATTTGGCTTCTCTTTGGAAATTCCTTCAGAAGAGCTGTTTGAGTAAAATTGAAGCACTACAGTATGCAAAAGCAAAAATTACCAAGTTGTAGTCCCAGTATCTTGGCAATACAGTTTGTTGGAGTGACAAAGTGAAAAATTTGCTTGCATCTATAACTTCTAATGTTGATACTGTGCCTATTATTCATTTCATTCAACATGTGTGTAATCACCTAGATGATAGGGTTCATGAGATGAAGCAAGCTTTTGACCCTGTTGCTATTGCAAACTCAACCACTTTTGAATTTGGAAAAAAGAATGTTGTACGATTAGCAAAAAATGTCAGCTACAATTACAAACTACAATGAAAGCATTGCCTCAAACATCTCACAGAAATACTGTGATATTAAATTTGTTATTTATGAGAAAGTAAAGACAGATTCAATTAAAATGTTCACTGATATAAGAGCAGAATTTGGCCCATTGAGTCTGCTCTGCCATTTCTCTCTCAGCCCAATTCTAATGTCTTCTCCACGTATCCCTTCATGCCCTATCAACCTCTCTTAAATATACCCAATGCCTCCACAGCTGTGAATTCCACAGATTTACCACTCTCTGGCTGAAGAAGTTCCTCCTCATCTTCTTTTTAAATGGATGTCCTTCTTTTCTGAGACTGCATCCTCTAGTCCTAGACTCTCCCACTGCAGGAAAGATCCTCTTCACATCCACTCTATTGAGGCCTTTCAACATTTGATAGGTTTCAATGAGATCTCCCCTCATCCTTCTGAATTCCAGTGAGTACAGGCCTGGAGCCATCAAATGTTCTTCATGTGATAAGCCTTACAATCCTAGAAACATTTTTGTGAACCTCCTTTGAACCCTCTCCAATGTCAGCACATCCTTTCTTTGATAAGGGCCCAAAACTGCTCTCAGTACTCCAAGTGAGGCCTCACCAGTGCCTTATAAAGCCTCAAGATTACATTCTTTAATATCCTAGTCCTCTCAAAATTAATGCTAACATTGCATTTGCCTTCCTCACCTCCTGCAAAATAACCTTTAGGGAATTCTGCACTTCCCTTGGCACCTCATATTTTTGAATGTTCTCCATCTTCAGAAAATAGTGTACACTTTTATTTCTTCTACTAAAGTGCATGACCATACACTTTCCAACACTGCATTCCATCTGCCACTTCTTTGCCCATTGTATAATTCCTTCTGTAGTCTGTCTGCTTTCTCAACACTACCCGTCCCTCCATCTATCTTTGTACCATCTGCAGACTCAGTCTCAAAACCATCAATTCCATCACCCAAATCATTGACATATAATGTAAAAAGAAGTGGTTCGAACACAGACCCTCTGGAACACCCACTAGTCACTGGCAGCCAACCTGAAAAGGCTCCCTTTATTCCCACTCTTTGCCTCCTGTCAATCAACTTATGCTCTATCCATGCTAGTATCTTTCCTATTCAACTACATGCTTAGAAACAAAGAACTTGAAGAACTGTCAATTGTTGCTGACATTTCATGCTTCTAGTGCTGACTGTGATTGTGAATTCAGTCTTATGGATTGAATCAAATGTAAATCCAGAAACAGACTAGAAGTGGAACATTTGGATGATCTAATGAGGATACATCTTTCATATGGATGAGGAATTAATCTGGATAGTGTTTATAGACAATGCATTTGTAACAAAAACAGATGAGGAAAAGTTTACAAAATGTGAAAGATTTTCTTTGTTGTACTGTATTTCATTACATCCCTCAATAGTAGATCAAAAGTAAGTGATTTTTCAATTTTCATTCTAAATATTAATAATATGTATATTACAAATGAAAAAACATTTAAAGTGCCGTGCAGTTTCAAGCCATGTTAACATTTCTTGCTCTGAGGAATGGTTGGTGTGTGCAGCTGTAAAAAAAAAATCAGAGGGAACATTGAGTGCAACAGAACTTCACAACATTTTTGATTCCTGGAATGATGGGTTATCCTTCAAGGAGAAAATATGCAGCATGAACTAAAACTCCCAACTTTATTAGAATCAGATTCAGATGTATTATCACTTTATTAAATTGGATTCAATTTGTTGTTTTGCAGCAGCAAATAGAATAATTTCATTAAAAACCAAAATTCTTGCTGGAATAGAGGCAGGGATATGGTTCTCGGATCTGGAATGTATAGAACCAGGGATCATTCTCAAAGTAAGTGGTCACCATGCAAGAAGGAGATGAAGAATTCACTTCAAAGTGTACTGTATTCATGATAGACTAGTCCAAAGAGGACTCTGGAGGCTCAGTCACTGAACACCTTATAATATTGATATACTTTTGGATATCAAGGGAATGAAGGGATATGTATCCAGTTAAAAGATCAACCATAATCTTTTTGAATGACATTTTTTTTGTTCTAACTAATTTCATTTCTTGAATACTACTTTAAGAAACCCTCTAATGTATGTCCTGTTTCTCTTCTGGAAAGACTCTATAGTGGGACTTTAATTCATTGTTTCTATGAAGAGCTGAAGTCAATGTCTGCCGCAGAGGATCTACTGGAAGGTTGCCTGGTTGCGGGTGAAATTTACTCCAAACTCCTACACGCAGTGACTGCCACAGTACCAGCAGACTTTTTTAAGACGGGGAAAAAATCCAAAACTCACAGAAAACTGAAGAAAACAAACTAATTTAATTGTATCATCAACAAAGATCACCAAGGACTCCCTTGCAATGTAAATAATGGATGTCCAGCCTTGTCAAATAAGAATAGTGCCTAAAATTTGTTGATGCTGAACTGTTTTTGCTTAACGGCACCATCTTTGTATTGGAGGGTTCAAAGAAAGATCTGTAGTAATTTACCATTTCCAATACATTGAACATAGTTTTATAATTGATTATCTATGCAGTTTTTGAATGGAAACATTTGTAAATTTCACTATCATTCATAATATTAGGTTGTTCTTCTGTTAACGCATGTACAGCAAATGTTAAAAGCAGTACATTGTTGATACTGTAACATAGGTTTCTACATAAATATTAAAAATCCAAACTACACTCTACATTAAACAATATGTAGAACTACCCTTTTGGAAATTAATATTTATATACAGTAACTTTAAAATTTGAAATGGTGAACTAGGCAAAAAAGAACACCATAACTGCTACCAATTCAAGTTCACTTCATAAAATGACCTTTTATAGCTTCTCCCCACCTAAGCAACCCTCAGGTTTTTGAATAAATCTTCACATTTCTTACAGCACTACAGACTAGTAAACCATTAAGTCCATGTCAGTATTCAGAGTAACCTTGTTCGCCCCACATTACGTATCTCATGCTCTGATTTTCTTACCACCTATTGACATTAATGTCAGGCTGCTGGCTGCGATTTTGGTGGTTTAATCCCTTAAGTAATTAATTATTTTGTAAATTGCTATGCATTAATAAGGTCTCAATCCAAGACATGAGGGAGAGTGTTAAAGAACTGAAGGTCCATCTGGGGTTAGCAAAAAAAAACTGGTTTATCAGAGCCCTACCACCCTTTTACTACTGTGCTCATTTGGGATCTAGCAGTGTATTTCATAACCAAAGAGATGCTCTATTTCACAAATGGAAGAATTTCAACAACTGTTAATATGCCTTCCAACTGTCAGAATGAAGAACCACTGTGACCTGGTACAAATAAATGGAAGGTTTAATGATGTAGAAAACATCTTGGTCAGGAAGACATAAAGGTTTCATATGATAATACCTTGCAGCACAGAAGGCCATTCAGGGAATGCCTCAGATAAAAATTATTAAAAGTCATAACCAAAATGTGGTAGGTATCCATTTCCACATCAAAGTAAGGGCATATCAGACTTGTGTAGAGTTTAATGTAGCTTCACAGGAATGATACCAAAGCTATAGAGCTTATATTCCAAATGTAGAAGATCAAAGGCTGACCTAATTGTCAGGTGAATTTGACAGGAAAAAGATTCTCAATAAATTTCTTGAACAATTACAGTAAGTCTCACTCTGTACAAAATTGAATTATTACATTTTTTTTATTTATGGCAAATCCAATTCAAATAATTTTCCAAGACCAATAAACTTGTTTCTTCAAAATCGTAAATTCTCCCAAGATCAATACAAATACATTTGTGCAATCATCAAGGCATCCTCATTGCTCTCCACATTATGGAACTTCAACCCTGCCTCTTTGCCCCTGAAACCTGCATCCATATCTTTACTTACTCTAAATGGCCATTCTTCCATCGCATTCCAATTTACAAAAAAATTACAGAGTAAAAGTCTGCATGTACAAAAATTCTGAAATAAAAAGTAGAAGCTGATGGGCAAGCTGCATCTACAGAGAGAAAAAAGACATCAGAAATTAACTTCTCTAAATCTGATGCATTTACAAGATACTGTAGTTAAAAATACAAATTTGAGGTAATCTAAAATTATTTTGCTTATGCTCAGGGTTTCTTCCAAAGAGTACTGTGCCAGGTGATCTACAATATATTTACTTCTGGTCTAACATTGCCTCAGTTTAAACACGATTTTTTTAAACCTTTCCATGTATTTCTCCCCGTCACTTCTTATCTTTGAGTGGCTCTAGTCCTATAATCCACTATTAAACATGCCTCCCTCTAATTGTCATCTCACCAACATGACCCAAATTCCACTTCTCCCTCCCTTCAAATTATTCTCAGAACCTGATTGACTACTTTGTGTAATTTTGCTTGATATTATTTCTGAGCATTGTGATTTCTCATTCCTTTAAATGTTATTATTTTGTTACTCTACTATATATCACCCCAAAAGTAAAATGATAAAGTCAAATTTGAGGAGACATATCAGAATGGGAAGTGGAAAACACCATCCCCTTCTCTCAATTCCTCTGTCTCATCTGCTCTCAGGATGAGGCTTTTCATTCTAGAACGAAGATGTCCTTTTTCAAAGAAAGGGGCTTCCCTTCCTCCATCTACGCTTTCCTGAACTGCATCTCTTCAATTTCACGCACATCTGTTCTTACCCCCATCCTCCCACCACGCTATCAGGGGTAGGGTTCCTCTTGTCCTGACCTACCACTCCACCGGCCTCTGCGTCCAGCACATAATTCTCCGAAACTTCTGTCACCTCCAACTGGATCCCACCACCAAACACATCTTTCACTTTCCCCTGTGCCCGCACCCCCCCCCACCACTTACTGCTTTCTGCAGGGGTTGCTCCCTACGTGACTCCCTTGTCCATTTGTCCCTTCCCACAGATATCCCTCCTGGCACTTATACTTGCAAGTGGAACAAGTGCTACAACTGTCCCTACACCTCCTCCCTCACTACCATTCAGGGCCCTAAATAGTCCTTCCAGACGAGGCAACACTTCACCTGGGAGTCTGTTGGTTTATATACTGTGTTCGGGGCTCCTGGTATGGCCTCTTTTATATCAGTGAGACCCAACATAGATTAGGAGACCGCTTTGCCAAGCATCTACGCTCCGTCCACAAGAACAAGTGGCCACCCATTTTAATTCCACATCCCATTCCCATATGGCCACCTCTACTGTCCGGATAAGGCCACACTTACCTTATATTCCATTTGGGTAGCCTCCAACCTGATGGCATGAACATCGATTTCTCAAACTTTCAGTAATGCCTCTACCCATCCCTTCACCATTTCCCATCCCCTTATCCCTCCCTTCATGTTATCTCCTTACCCACCCATCACCTCCCTTTAGTGCTCCATCCTCCTCCTTTCTTCCATGGCCTTCTGTCTCTTTCACCAATCAACTTACTAACTCTTTGCTTTATTCATCCCCCTTCGTTTCACCTATCCCCTGGCTTTCTCTCTCCCTTCCCCCCAACTTTCAAATCTACACCTCAACTTTTCTTTCCCCCAGTCCTGCTGAAGGGTTTCGGCTGGAAACGTCGACTGTACTTTTTTTCTGTAGATGCTGCCTGGCTTGCTGAGTTCCTCCAGCATTTTGTGTGTGTTGATAGAGTAAAAGTAGTTCAATAATAATTAGTATGCTATTAATAAACCTTTTCGAAGGATAATAGTCCTTCATGTATCACCATCAAGAGAATCCTTTAAACACAGAGCCAAAATTAGAATCCTCTCCACCCCTTTACTTCCCCACCCAAATGTTAATTTTCTAGGTGTGGACTATACTGGAAATGCCGGTATTTATTGTCCGTTCCTCAATGTTCACTGGTGAGCCATCTTTTGGAACTGTTGCAATCCCAGGGTGTGATGGGATTCAGACTCAGCAATAATTAAAGAATAGCAAGACAGCATGCTGTGTGACAGAAACATGATTGGTAGTGTTCCAATATATTCACTTCTCCTGCCCTTGGTGGCTTAAATTAAAGATTTGGGAAGTGCTGTTGGAGTAGCCCATGTGAGCAACTGCAGTGTATTTTGTTAACTGTAAAAAAAATGGTAAATGTACCACTAGTAGAGGGTTGCTAATTAAAGCAAGTTACTTTCTTCTGGTGTTACTGGGGTTCTTGTATGTAAGAGCCTCTCCTCTTACATCAATCTCAATTGTGCCATGTAGATTTATTGATTTATTTAGAATATAGCACAGTATCTTCTGATGCAATGAGCCCACACCATCCATTTGCACCTGTAACCAATTAACCTACTAACCCATACGTCTTTGGAATGTGGGAGGAAATTGGTGCATCTGGAGGAAATTCACACGATCACAGGGACAACGTACAAACTCCTTACGGACAGCTGTGGAATTGAACCTGGGTCACTGGCACTGCAATAGTATTACACTACCATCGTGGTAAAGCTTTTGGATGTCACAGTTACACCATAATATAGCCAGCATCTGAACTGCCCTGGTACTTGGAACACAGACCAATAGAGCACAGGTACGTGCCCTTCGTCCTACAATGTTGTGCTGAACCAATTCAATTAGTAATTAAATGACCAACTAAACTAGTCTCTTTTGCCTACACAATGCCCATAGCCAGAGTATTTACCTGCTAGTCCAACTGAGGTTCTGATTGCTGGTAACATCCTGGACATTGATAGTTGGGTACTTGGCCATGATGATGCCATTGAATATCACGGGTAGATGTTTAGTCTGTCTTGTTGGAGATGGGAATAGCGAGTTACTTCTCACTCCTTGGCTGAATGTTGTCTAGGTCTTGATGGAAGGAGACAGACTGTATTTACTGAATAGAATTCAATAGTATTCAATCAGCAAATAACCCACTTCCTAGCCTATGATGAAACGGCTAGACAGATCAGCCTTTGGACTCTGCCCTGATAACTAGGGAGCAGCTTGACTGCCCTCCAGTATTCTCAACCACTTTCCTCTACACAAGATATGTCTCTATTCCTAGGAGTTGTTTCCTCTTGACACCTATTTGCTGCCATACTGTACAGTTGCTCTCACCTTACCATGGTCAAGTTATTTGGTCTGTTTTGACTAAGACTACGATGAGGTTTGGTGTTATATCTGACAGTCAAAATCCAAAGTGAGCATCATTGAGCAGATTAATGGTGATGCAATGCTGCTTGACAGTGCGGTGACGAATGTATGGTAATTGGAAGATTTATGCACCCTCTTCTTTCCATTCACTTTGTCATAAGTATGCCAGTTTTGTGACTGTACTGGAATGGTTTGGCTGGAGATACAGCTAGTTCATGGGCCCTCAGATTTGTTGAAAGCCACAGAAGGGTTGTTGGTCCTATATCCTGTACATTCAGTGGTTTCTTTATAACATGACTGAATTGGCTGAAGATTGCCTTCTGTGATGGTGAGGATTTCAGGAGATTTTACTTAACCTTGTGACATGGTGTCATGACAATAACCTTTCCCTCGATGTCAACAAAACGAAAGAACTGAGCATTAATTTCAGGAAGAGGAGCGGTGTACTTACATCAGTAACGCTGAGGTCGAGGGGTTTGAGTGCTTCAAGTCCTTGTCCATTCATGCTGACACCACAGCAAAAAAGCTGACTATTTTCTCAGGAGACTAAACAAATTTGGCATGTCTCTGACCCTCACTAATTTTTAGTTGATGTACCATCAAAAGCATCCTATCCAGATGCATCAGTTTGGTATGGCAACTGCCCTGCACATGACAGCAAGAAAACGGTGTGGTTTCCGCTTGGCACATCACGGAAGCTAGCCTGCCCTCATGGACTCTGCTCTGTCTACACTTCTCGCCGCCTCAGTTAAGCAGCCAGTATAATCAAAGACCCCACCCACCCCAGAGATTCTCTCTTCTTCCCCCTCACATCAAGCAAAAGATACAAACACCTGAAAACATGTACCACCAGGCAAAGCACAGGTTCTATTCTGCTATTGGAAGACTATTGAATGGTTCCTTACTACAATAGCATGGACTCTTAACCTCATAATTTAAGTTGTTATGAACTTGCACCTTATTGTCTACCTGAACTGCACTTTATCCTTACTGTAACACTTTATTCCGCAGTACATTATTTTACCTTGTACTAACCTCAATGCAATATTGTAATGAATTGATTCACATTCTATCCTATGCAAAAAACTTGGACTGTCTAATGCATCTATGCCTCTCATAATTTTATATACTAATAGGTCTCCCCTCACCCTCTGATGCTCCAGCGAAAACAATCCAACTTTGTCCTACCTTTGCTTCAATGCAGGTAACAGCCTCTTTTGCACCCTTGCTGTAATGCAGCACCTGCACACAACGCTCCAAATCCCCAGCTCCCCCACCCCCTTTTTATATCGACATCCTACGGATATGCTATACACCTTTACCACCCTATCTGCTGGTGTTGCCACTTTCAGGGTGTTACGGATTGGCACCCCCAGATCCTTCTGTACGTCAATACTCCTAAGGATACTGCTATTTATTGTATTCTTACCTCTTAAATTTGATCTCCCAAAGTCCAATGCCTTGCACTTGTCTCGATTAAACTCCATCTGTCATTTCTCTGTCCACGTTTCCAACTGGTCTCCATCCTGCCGAAGCCTTTGACAATTTTCCTCACTATCCACAACTCTAAGTCTTGTGTTGTCTGCAAGCTTACTAATCGACCCACCTACGTTTTTGTCCAAATCATTTATATGCACCACGTTAGAGTAATTTTTGGGTTTAAGTCATTTACACTTAGCAAATGGCTTTGGCCACCAGTCTTCTGTTCCTTGACAATGTACTGTGGATTGAGTTTGTAACGATGCATTTCCTAAAAGCTGTGAATACCAGTCCATGTGCTGCTGGCAATGGTGGGATGGATGTAATCAGAAGGTGTGAAGTTTGTATGTAGCCTCAAAACAAAGCATTGTCTGTACTTTGTAAATATGGATTGTCCTTTTGTGTTTAGCAAATAAATATTGAGCCCCACACTGAGCCAGCAGACCTTTCCACTGAAAGTGTCTCGCTATGATAATGCCTGCTGTACCTGATTTTGTCGAATAAAGAAGCTGCTTTGTATCTACCAGTAACTTTCTCTCCAGTGATTTCATTCACACAACAACACACCACAAACAGCAACCCAGCTCTAATCCCTATAGAACACCACCAGTCACTGAACTCAAGTCAGAGTAACACCCTGCCACCAGTCCTCTGTGGCCAAACCCATTTTGAATCCCATCGATCAATTTAGTGTTAGCTGTGTTTCTATATCTGTTGATGTTGGGCTTTCGCTGCCGGATGATTTTAAAATATGCCAGGAAAACAAGTCTTACAAAGATCATTTAATTACAAACTGTATTTTTCCAATACTGTACATTTCCATCACAGATGTAGCCTTAAAAATGGCATCCTTCACCCCAAATACATGAAGAAAAATTTACTACCTACATTTCCCAGCATCATTGCAATTGCCATGTCTTAGAATATCATTACAGTGCACACAATCAATGCATTCAATTACGAAAAAACAGGATACATAAATAAAAACAAAAATGCAGGCCAGTATTATTTTACAGACTGTCATCATTTCTGATCATAGGTGCTCAAGCATAAGCTAACTTCATTCAACACTGAACTGTACACATTTGCATTTTGTCTGTTAAAATACATATATACACTTGTGACACAGCCCCTACGTTTCAAACCATGGTTTCCATAGTGGTCAAAACCTCCAACATTTATAAAACACAAAGACAAAAGCACATCAGCTAGTTGTCAACATTATTTTATATTAAGAAAATAAAATGGCTGCAGACATTTCACTTTTTGTGGCTTAAGTTTCAGAATAAATGGAATGCCAAATGCATATAAACACCTAATTTATGCCACTGAAATCCACATCACCATATATAAAATAAGATACTATTTATTGATAAATAATATGATTGAATTAGGAAAAAGGCTTTCATTCTATCCAGTGTACTTCAAACTCTACACCACATCCTTGAGTGAGTCTTTCTTATACAGAAAGCAAAATGTTATGTACATTTTAAGCAGCAAATCACACTGCAGGGAAAAATTTTTGCATGTTGTTTGCACTGTGCTATCCCAACAGATGAAAATTGAGAGATACTTCATAGTCCTTAATTTGAACATATTTTCTCAGTCCTTTTAAGCTATGAGTGCTACTAAATGTCAATTCAATCTTCACAATCCCATGTATAGGTATCTCTTAAACAGCTTGTTAAATTCTATGATACAATATGCGTCATACATCTAAAAAGGATTTACTTCGTTTTGGATTTTTCTCTTTTCGTCTCTCCAGAGTCTTGATGATCTCAGACACTATGCAAACTGAGGAAGTAAGCCCCACCAGGAAAAGGAGATCTAAAAAGAGAATAGTAGTAGCGTTGTGAAATTATGTCAAAAATTTCCGTTTCAAAGCTAAGTGATGAAATGCTTTATTGTAACTGAGAAATAATAGGACAACATCAGCATGGTTTCATTAAGGGGAGACCTGTTAGAATTATTTGAGGAAATAACAAGCAGATTAGACAGAGAGCCAGTAGATATTATTTACTAGAGATTTTAAAAGTCCTTTGACAAAGACATGAGGCTGCTAAATAAGGCAAGACCCCATGGTGTTAAAAGCAAGGTACTAGCATGGATAGAAGATTGAATGGCAGAAGGCAGAGAGTGGGATAAAGGTATCCTTTTCAGGGTGGCTGCCAGTAATTAGTGGAGTTCCACAACTTTTCAGTTTATATGTTCATGATCCGGTTGATGATATGAAGGCAGGTTTTGGGAGAGGTAGCATTATGGAAGAAATGAGTCCGCAAAAGGACTTGGACAGGCTGGCAAAGTGAGTATAAAGGTGGCAGATGGGGTACAGCACTGGGAAATGTATGGTCATACACTTTGAGAATAAGAATAAAGGTTAAACTATTTTATAAGTGGGGAGAGAATTCAGAAATCGAAGCTGCAAAGGGACTTGAGATTCCCTAACGTTAACTGGCAGGTTGACTCACTAGTAAGGGTGGCAAATGGAATGTTCACATTCATTTCAAGAGGACTAGAACATAAAAGCTAAGATATACATACTGCTGAGGCGTTGGAAATGCTGTGAGCAGCTTTGGACCTGCACATGAGGAAAGATATGCTGGTCCTGGAAAGAATACAGAAGTTCACAGAATTAAAGGCTTGATGTGTGAGGGGGATTTGACATCTCTGGGCCTGCACTCAATGGAGTTCATAAGGTGGTGGTGGTGGGAAATCTCACTGAAACCTAACCAGATACTGAAAGGCCTGGATAAAGTGGATGTAGAGATGATCTTTCCATTAGTAGTAATGAGAGCAGGACTTGCACTGTAAGTGACAGGGTTCTGGAAAGCACAATAGAACAGAGACCTAGTGTCCAAATACATTGTCCTGTAAGGTAGCCAAGAAGGAGGCAGAGTGGCAAAGGTGTTTGGTGTGCCTGCTTTCAATGACTGAGTACAAAAAGTTAGGCATGACGTTACAGCTGTACAAAACATTGTTGAGAATGCAACTAGAAAATTGTGTGCAGCTCTGGTCGCCCAGCTTTTAGGAAGGATGTCTGGAAAAGATGTAGAAGAAATTTACAAAGATGTTGGTGGGGTTGGGCACCTTGAGTTATGAGGAGAGACTTGATGGACTGTGTTTTCTTTTTGGAGTGCAGGAGGCTGAGTGGTGATTTTTTTTTTAATAGAGGTACGAATAAGGTGAATGGTCAGTCTTTTTCCCAAGGTAGTAAAGTCTAAAACTAGAGAGCATAGGTTTAAAGATTGACAATAAACTGGACTGGTCAAAGAACACTGAGGCTGTCTACAAGAAGGGTCAGAGCCGTCTCTATTTCCTGAGGAGACTGAGGTCCTTTAACATCTGCCAGACGATGCTGAGGATGTTCTATGAGTCTGTGGTGGCCAGTGCGATCATGTTTGCTGTTGTGTGCTGGGGTAGCAGACACCAACAGAATCAACAAACTCATTCGTAAGGCCAGTGATGTTGTGGGGATGGAACTGGACTCTCTGACGGTCGTGTCTGAAAAGAGGATGCTGTCCAAGTTGCATGCCATCTTGGACAATGTCTCCCATCCACTACATAATGTACTGGGTGGGCACAGGAGTACATTCAGCTAGAGACTCATTCCACCGAGATGCAACACAGAACGTCATTCTTGCCTGTGGCCATCAAACTTTACAATTCCTCCCTTGGAGGGTCAGACACCCTGAGCCAATAGGCTGGTCCTGGACTTATTTCCTGGCATAATTTACATATTACTATTTAACTATTTATGGTTCTATTACTATTTATTATTTATGGTGCAACCGTAACGAAAACCAATTTCCCCCGGGATCAATAAAGTATGACTATGACTAAGGTGAGAGCAGAAAAGTATAAAAGGGACCTCAACGTAGATGTTTCTGTCCCTTTCAGATGGTGGTGGGTGTATGAAATGAGTTGCTGGAGGGAGTGGTAGAGGTAAGTACACCTACTACATTTAAAAGCTATTTTGACATAACTTGGATTAGAAAGGTTGAGAGAAATATGGGCCAAATGCAGGCAATAGGACTCACTCAGGTAGGCACCTTGGTCAAAATGAACAAGTTGGGCCAAAGGGTCTTTTTCAACGCTCCGTAACTATGATTTTACATTCTTACAAGGTGTTTCACCATCAAATGCACAAATAATTAGTGGGAAAAAAACTACAAAAAAAGACAATAGCACAGGTGCATGAACAGGAAAAGGATATAGGTCAAAAAGAGGCAAATGTGAATAGCTTAGATGGGTACCTTGGTTAGCATGGACATTGGACCGAAGGGCCAGCTTCCATATTATATTACTCTATGACTAAGAATCACTTGAGACAAAATATAACAAACAAGAATCCATCAATACTAGCTGGAAATCATAACACTTGACTGATGACAGTCGCACTTTCAAAAGGATTGTATAAAAATATAAACTTGAAACCTAGCCTTAACCTTCTCTCATCATACCAGGGATTGGAGACTATGATTACATGGATACATTGGAACGGTTCTTAATAATTTTCATAAAATAAATGAGACATCTGTAGCGAGTAACAGGTTCCGTAACTAGCGGACACAAGTTTAAGATGGTTTCAGAAAATCTATCTTAAAAGCAACACGTTGATATTATTTGTGAAGCACATCCTGTTTTGGTTCTAGAAGCAAATTCAATTAACAGTTTCAAAAGAGAATCCAAACAACTAAAAAAAAAGTAAGTCTTACAAATGTAGAAGGAAAGAGCACAGACAAGGGGATGAGCATATTGGTTAGTTGGTTACTTAATTGTGACAGTGTAAATACCACACTGAGTTCTGGTAAACATACTGCAAACTGGATGAGACTGCACAAGAGAGAGTGCCGATAAGATCTACAAAGATTTTGTCACAATTGATCATTTTAGAATAGAAGGGCCTAAGGAGAGATTGAAGTCTATAAAGTCTAAGGAATCTAAATGATGCAGATAAATATAACTACTTACGAAGTAGATTTAAAGTAATTTATAGAAAAAATAGGGAGAATTGAAGATGGTGAGAATTCAAAGATGGTTGCAATTTTAGCAGCCCTTATCACTTTTTGAAATGAATAGACAAACTTTTATGCATACATTTGGTGGCACTAACACTATTTAATCTTACTCATCACATTATAATATGCAAATTGCACTTCAGCTGTTAATGGAGTAAGATTTATAATATCAAATTAAATGCATTTAGATGATAATAAATCCTAACAAGTCTACCAAATACTCAAAATGTTTAACTGTCTGCACATTAAAACAACAAACTCCTTGCTGTAAAGAGGTATTTTGAAATCAGAAGCTAAAGTCTCACCTAGTATACTGAGGCTTTCAGTCTGGAAAACCTTCTGCAGTGGAGGGAAATAAATTACCAGCAGCTGTCCCATGATGGACCCAAGAACAGCATAACAGAAAGGTCGATTACTGCATAACCCAATCTCAAAAACAGATTTTGTCTGGGGATGAAGAAATAAGAAAAAAACACTCAGGCATGAACACAAGACACCTTTTGCATTAATCATACAGTATTGTTTGGTATTATCATCTTTGTTGATAACTTTACCTCTTAACACGTGCTGGGAAATATTTCTGGGAAACATAGACATATACAGATTTACTAAAGGGAGAGATTTGTCCTAAATGGGAACTTTGTCCTAGATTTCATAAAGCTGAATTTGGTGCATACTATTCATGCCACAGAAGTAACAGGCCCTGAGAGTCAAACCAACCTGCCTTGGCAGTCAGTGGTATTACCATTGCCAAGTTCATGATTCTAGTGGTGGGTTATACATTTGCTAGAATACATGGAACACTTCCACCTTGTGGTTCCCTGCCAAGACTCTTGCAAGTTAGATTTTAAAATAAGCATCATTTCTTTTATATTTCTTGGACCTAAAATGTAGAACTGCGTACCGCCAGCCTCGTTACAGAACCTTTGCCTGATGAACTGGAATGGTTGAAGGAAGGAGTCCTTCACCATCTACAAGAGCTATAAGTGCTGGCCAACAATGCCCATATCCCAAAAAATAAATAAACAATTTAAGATTAATTACTTAAGATTGAGGGCAGTTAAACAATACAAAGAAAAATATTTCTTTGGTGCCTAAGAATCTGAAGCACATAAATACACCCTGACTTCAATACAAATTCCAAGATTTTCATACTCTACCTGCGACCTGGAACTCCATGCATTGAACATGTCAAAGAAAACAAAGCACGTAAAGGTCATTGTTGTGTCTCGGGGAGTTATTACATTATCCTGTAACTGAGAAATATAGATAATAAATTCAGAACTCAGTAGGAGCACATCATTCGATACTTAATTCAAAATCTTAGAAGTAATTACACAGTGAATTGATCTAACAGATCGTTGGGCACATTTTCAAATACTGATTTGTTAAAAATTATAATTGAAAATTAGTTTAACAGAGTGCTAATTAACTATTTTTATGTATTCTGCAGATGGTGTTAAGAAGAAGATTGTTTAATTTAGAGAGGAAAAAGATCATCAAAATTGTTAAGCAGTTTCTTACCTCTCGCCAGAAAACAAACAATGTCCCGGAGACAATAATCAGTGATGAAACCAGAATTTTAATGATCAGGCTTCTGGTCAGAATGCTGTCTTTTACATTTCTGGGTGGCTGCCTGATGACGTCTTTATCCACGGGTTCAACTCCCAGGCTACCCACAGAGATCAAAATAAATATAATTAAGAATTTGATTGTAACAAGTTGAAGTCTGAAGAATTTAGAGTACACTGGTACAATATCCACGGAATGCTGGAGGAACTCAGGATTTACACTATGTGCAGAATTTCTTGTGTTTCTGGTACAATATCTATCTGTTTATAACCTAACAGTAGCCACATGAGCACAAACTGTTTAAGTGGAGAGTAAAGAACTGATGGGGACATTTGGATTTTTATTTCTTAAACATTCCCAATATTACTACATCTTGATGGTACTTTAAAAAAAACACCAAATCAATTAAAATATCCTACTTGTGTTTGCAAAAATAAGTATTAAACATGAAAACAGCATCCTTTTTGTTCTATCGTGGTTAAAGCAAAAATTCTGGAAACATTCAGTAGGTCAGGTCCATCTGTGGACAGTGAAACTGAGTTTTAGCTTAAAGACTCTAGATCAGAACAAGGAAAGAGAATACAAAATTAAAAGGGGCTGTTGGAGGAAAGCAGCATCCATCATGTCCAGATGAAGGGTCTCGGCCCAAAACTCGACTGTTTACTCTTTTCCATAGACGCTGCCTGGCCTGCTGAGTTCCTCCAGCATTTTGTGTGTGTTGCTTAGATTTCCAGCATCTGCAGATTTTCTCTTGTTTGTGATCCATCATCAGAGATCCCCACAACTCAGATCATGCTTTCTCACTGATGCCATCAGGGAGAAGGTATAAGAGCCTCAGGACTTGCACCACCAAGTTCAAGAACAGTTACTATTTCAGGCTCTTAAATAAAAGGGGTCAACTACAACTGAAATGTTCCTACAGCCAATAATCTCACTTTAAGGACTCTCCATCTCATTATCTTATGTACTCGTTATTTATTGCTATCTATTTAAATTTGCATTTGCACAGTTTGTTGTCGTCTGCACTCTGATTGACCTTTGATTCTGTTATATTTACTATTCTATAGATCTGCTGAGTATGCCCACAAGAAAATGAATCTCAGGGGTTGTATATAGTGACATATATGTACTTTGATTAAAATAAAATTACTTTGAACTCTGATAGGGTGGGTAATGAGAAACTTTACCCCAAAATGGAGACATCAAAAACCAGAGGCCATAGGTATAAAGGTGAAGAGCAAGAGGTTTAGAGAGGATCCAAGGTGGAATTTTTCCAACCAGACTATTTTGCAATGTGAGTCCACTCTCTGAAGGATGGTGGAGGCAGGTAGCCTTACAACATTTAGAAAATATGAGAACTTGAATTGCCAGGAATAGAAGGCTAGTGAATGGGATTAATAGAGATAGACACTTGTTTGAATGGCATTGAAAAGCAAGGCCAAAACCCCCGTTTCAATGTTCTATAAAACTAGAAGACCACTTTAAATTGCAGAGACTGGGGGGCGGGCAGGTGTGGGCACGGGTGGAGAGGGCAGTGCAGGAAAAGATCAGGTAAATGAACCCTGATCCAGTCAAGATGGCAGCAAGCTGCAATATCCGCCCAGGTCAAGGTCTTGACTGTTTTTGTTGGATCGGGGGGATGGTTCTTGGGTCAGCATGGGGAGTCAGAGGATAGGTAGGTTTTAGGGACAGATGAGGGGGAGTTGCAGGTCAGGGGCAGCATATAAAGAATCAGGGGCAGGAGCTGGTGGTTGGAATCCAGATCAGGGTGCTCAGTGGTCAAAGACCAGTAATCCCCATAGACAGACGCCAGGTTGGCAAGTGCTGAGGATGAAGACCAGTGATCCCCATGATCAATGACTAAGGTTGGCAAGTCCTGAGGTCAGAGGTCAAGGACCGGAGAGCACGGTCCTGACATCAGAAGTCCTGGGGTTGATACTCAGAGTCTGGAGGTCAACGTCAAAGATCCCAGTGCAGGAGTCAGCAAGTCTGGAAGTCAAAGACCAAAGTTGGCGAATCTGTTTTTGTAAGGCCCTGAATTGGCATGCCCAAAGGTCAAAGTCCCAATGTATGCAAGTCTACAAGTCCAGGCCAGCGAATGGGCAATGGAGGCCTGATGTCTGCATGTCTGAATCTGGGGCCAAGGAAAGCAGGTTAGAGGTCTGTCTGTATGTGTGTGAGTAGATGCAGGTATCAATGTTGATAGAGATGAAGAACATTAGGGCAGATTACTGATTAGAAAAAGCAGTAGGCACACAAAACGTGATTAAATAGATACCTAAGAAAAATAATTGAAAATAAATGAACACAAATTATGGAAGAGAATGTAAAAGAAGAGATATGTATAGCATAGTTTCAGGTAATCTGAATGAAGCTGGAGAAACTATTGTTGGCTCGTCATAAATATCACTCCCTGCAACTCGCCATGCACAATGTCATGGGACATTCATTGTGTGGAACAAATGAAACCAGTAGAGTGCCATTTCATCAATAATCCAAACAGTTTACCTCTGTGCTGGTGGTCCATCCATAATTATGTTAATCCATAAAATCTGCATTGCATTCAGCGGATTGGGAAAGTTCATCAATGTGGCAAGAGAAATCAATGTCAAAGCAGCTATACTCCTGAAAAATAAATATGTGCATTGGATAAAAATCCCAAGAAACTTATCATAATAGAAGCAATTTCAAATATGACAGAACGTACTGCAAATTAAAAAAGGAATTATTTATATACATGTGCAAATTTAGTGCAGCACTTGATAAATACACCAACTGACTTCGACCAATAACTGTATTTGTTTATTAATCACAATTAGTTTCAAACAATGAAATACTCACTATGTAGTTTCAAACAAGATCAAAGTGTACTACTTGGATTCTACAAACGTAATATTAATTGCCTCAGATAAACCTGGGCAGGGTTTGATGTGGAGAATTCCGAACTCTGGGTCTTTTTATACAATGTTCAGTCTCTGAAATTATGCTGTCAGTTATCTTGTGAGGATACATTTTATATGTTTCTCCATATCTCCCAGATATAGCTTTGTTCCTTAGTGCCAATTGCACGGCCAAAATTCAACTCCTTTCCATATATTTGTACTTGTTTTTTTAAAACCTCAAATTACCACCGGCACCACTCCATAATTATTTTAACTACCAGTTCTTTGAGAATCAGGTGTCTGTTCAAGTTTCTATGATTTGTCAGACTGCCTTTAAACCCATTCCCAGAACATCCTTATCTGCTTATTCGGTGCTCAGTCAGCTCACAGAACTGTTTCAGCACAACTCTGCATTTCCACATTGATGCTAACTAGTTATCCATCTGCTAACTAGTTATCCATCACCTAACTGTACCTCATCAGGCCTCCTTTGTTTCTTGCTGCTCACCAGTTTCCCCTTGTACACGATCAGCATGATCCATAGATCATACAAGTTATCAGGTAGGTCATAATGAACACAAACATCAATAATTGGATACAGCAGATACGAAAAGGGGATGTATTTTTAGTGAATATTAAGCTTTCTTTGAGTAACACAATTTCCATGTGTAGTTGTTGAGTAATTGTCCTCCTTGCTGCTCACCATATACTACAATATGGTGCTAAAAGCTTTGTGAACCCTGTAGAATTTTCTCTATTTCTGCATAAATATAACCCAAAATGTGATCAGATTTTCATGTAATCCGAAAACTAGATAAAGAGAACCTAATTAAATAAATAACACAAAATATTATACTTTTTCATTTATTTTTGGGAGAAATGATCCAACATTACATGTATCTGTTGGAAAAAGTGTGTGAACTTTAGCTTTCGGTAACTGGTGTGACCCCCTCGTACAAACGTTTCTGGTAACCTTTGATCAAGTCCTGCATATCGGCTTGGAGAAATTTTAGGCCATTCTTCCTTACAAAACTGTTTCAACTCTGGAATGTTGGTGGGGTTTCTTGCATGAAATGCTTACTTCAAGCCCTTCCACAGTATTTCTATAAGGTTAAGGTCAAGATTTTGTCTCGGCCATTCCAAAATGTGAAATTTCTTCTGCTTTACCCATTCTTTGAAAGACTGACTTGTGTATTTAGAGTTGTTATCTTGCTGTATGATCCACTTTCTCTTGAGCTTCACTTCACAGATGGATACCCTGACATTTTCCTGTAGAATTTGCTGTTACAATTCAAAATTCATAGTTCCATCAATGATGGCAAGCCATTCTGGTCCCGAGGCAACAAAGGAGGCACAAACCCTGTCACGGCCACCACCATGTTTCACAGATGGGATGAGACTCTTATGCTGGAATGCAGTGTTTGCTTTTAGCCAAACATAACACTTCTCATTTATGCCAAAAAATTCTATTTTGGACTCATCCTTCCACAGAACATTCTTCCAACAGCCTTCTGGCTTATCCATGTGGTCTTTAGTTAACTTTAGACAGGCAGCAATGCTTCTCCTTGTACTCCTGCCTGGCGCACGATTGTTCAGTGTTTGCCTGGTGGTAGGCTCGTGAATGTTGACATTAGCCAATGCAAGAGAGGCCTGTAGCTCCTTAGATGTTACCCTGGGATTCTTTGTGACCTCCTGGAATATTACACGCCTTTGCACTTGGGGTGATTTTTGTTGGTCAACCACTCTTGGAGAAAATAACAACGGTGCTGAATTTCCTCCATTTGTACACTATCTGCCTAACTATGAATTGGTGGAGACTAAACTCTTTAGAAATGGTTTTTGAATCCTCTTCCAGCCTGGTGAGCATCAACAGCTTTTTTTTTCCTCAGGTCCTCAGCAATCTCCTTTGATGAGGCATGGCACACTTCCAAAAACCTGTGCGGTAAATATCAGACTTTGACAGTGAAGACCCAGCTTTATGTTCTTGAAATGAGCCAGGGACTCCCACACTCACACCTGATTGTCATCCTGTTGATTGAAACACCTGACTCTAATTTCCTCTTCAAATGAACTGATTATCCTAGAGGTTCACATACCTTTCCCAACAAATACATGTAATATTGGATCATTTTTCTCAATAAATAAATGAAGTATAATGTTTTTGTGTTATTTATTTAATTGGGTTCTCTTTATCTAGTTTTAGGATTTGCGTGAAGATTTGATCACATTTTTAAATCATATTTATGCAGAAAGAGAAATTTCTAAGGGGTTCATAAACTTACTGGCACTGTACAAACATTCAAAAAAAGTTTGCTGGCTTCTTGCAACTGACAAATTATAACACTTAATGACTGTTTAGACTTACGTGCTAAGTTGAAATCTAACAAAGTTTTTGATGTTGTTGTAAATCCCTTTACCCTCTTCAATTGCTGACCTGGAATAGAAAGTTCTAGATTAGAAATATCTAAATATGTCAGGTCGTTTTAACTGACACTTACTGCACGTACCAAAACTTGCCAATTAATCAAAAATGCTTAGTTCCTACAGAAGTCTAAATTCTGCATTTTTCTGAAGCAGTTATTTCATCAATTCAATCCTCAATTCTTACATTATGCTCTCACTAAAGTTGTGTTAATATGGGGTTCTAACTTGTATATCAATCTACAGTGCACGCTCTGGTGGACAAAGGGGGAAAATGCATAAGTAATGTGGCAATATATTTTTGCAGAAAACAAAACTCCTGGGTGGAACTCAAGAGGTCACAAAGCATCTGTGGAACGAAAGGATGGTTTTGGGTCTGGACCTTGCATCAGGACTGGAAATATAGAGGCAGGATAGAATATGAAGGGTAAAGGGAGGGCCAGTAATTCTCTTTGTTAATTTTTTTGTTCATTTGTTATAGTTGTAAGTATGCTGACAAAAGAGTTCAATCATGTATAGACATCTGTATACTTCTGCACAGCCAGCAAAACAACAAAACAAAAATCTATGGTTTCTAAGTGCAATGGTTTTCAATCGGACTCACTTGGTTCTGTTTCCTTCACTCCTTTTAAACTCACCTGGCACTCAGGAAAATTTATTATACCATTGTGGAAAGGGCTGCTAGGGGTTGCGGTATAGGCAGATACATTGGGGATATTTAAGAGAACCTTAGATAGTCTTTTATTTTTCTTTAATCTACCTGTCTTTGTGGGAGGGAAACATTAGATAGCTTGTGGAGTAGGTTAAAAAGTCAGCACAACATCATGGGCTGAAGTGCTTGTACTGTGCTATACTGTTTAATAACTTAAAAAAAAACTTAAAGCAAATTGGGTTATTTAAATAATTCAGAAATTTGAAATTCTGAAGGATGCAGGATTATTGGAGCTTTACTGCATTCATTTAATAATCAAGTGAATACAAATTGAATTAAATTTTTGTATATTTATTTGTCAAAGTCATTAATTCTAACAAGAATACTTAGCACTTTAACTGATAGAACACAAATTAACCCATGCAGCACAGGACTGCATTTAGGTTACACAGAATGATAGCATGCTCAACTCACATTATTGTCTTAAAGTCATCATCTACAAGGATCATGTCAGCTGCTTCCTTGCAGACATCGGTTCCTGTCTGCCCCATAGCAACACCAATATCAGCAGCTTTCAAAGCAACAGCATCATTCACTCCATCCCCTGTCATTGCCACTACAGCACCATTCTTCTGAAGAGACTGGAATTTGACAAAAAAAGGGAAATTAGAGTGATTTTTTTTCCCCCCACAGAGAAAGCATTACCCTTACTACAGCAACTACCTTTCAAAAATATTTTATTAGCTGTTAAATGATAACCCATGGACATAAAGTGATAAAAAAATGTACATCTTTCATTTATTTGGATGCCAATGAACCGCTTTTTGTAAGGTATAGTATATGTAGATTATGATATTTAAAAATTAATCACAGCATAAAAGACAATACTGTTAATGGGGGCGGGGGGCATTGAGCTTTTAGGTTGGGATGTTCTGTTGCAGTTGTACAAGATGTTGGTGGGACCACACTTGGAATATTAAGTTCAGTTTTGGTAAGAAAGATAGCATTAATTTGGAAAGAGTAAAAGAAAGATTTTAAGGACATTGCCAGGACTAGAGGGGCTAGGTTAAAGAGTTGTGCAGGCCCAGACTATTCTGTGGAGTGTCAAGACTATGGGGTGATCTTATACTGTACATAATGTCAAGACTCAGAAGACTCAAAGGTCTCAATCTGAAATAATTAATGCCCAGAAATCAAAACAATGAATACTGTGTCATAATTTCAGATACTACTATTGACTTGTTCACAATTATCCTCTAAATTCAATTTAAGTGCAAAATTCAAATTAGAAAAAAGTGCAAAGCAGAAAAGGGATCTCAAACAGCACATGAACTGAACGAACAATAAAGAGTTTGCAATCCACTTTCTTTTAAAAGGTCTAAGAATTTTAGCATATGCCCATTCCATACACTGGAATGCTATTGAGAACAGTAACTGCTTGGTTAAATGGACAATACAAGATATTTGATGAAACAAACTCAATTCAGAGTGTTTGAGCTTCCTTTATAAACCAATAACAGACAACAAGGAGAAAGCCTTGATCTCAAAGGGGAAGAAAGTAACTACTCTCACAACTACTATTTTCTGTTCATGATAGTTACCTTTATAATCTTAAGCTTGTGCTTGGGGCTGGATCTGTAAAATATTGCTACCTGTGGAAAAAAAATCAAACCAATAACAATGAAAAATTTTAAATGAACTCTGGCACATCCAAGATCACACAAGCAAGGAAGACTGTCACTTCCCAAAATACTAAAGGTGATTTTTTTTTTCTATATTCTTGCTGCAAAATAAAAATATCTATACCAAACTACTTTCCATAAAATCAATAGTAAGTGAGAATTTTCCACTTGATGAACTTCACCCCTCTGGAACTCCAATGGATACATATGAATATATCTGTAGACATAGTGAGGGCAGATGCTGAAATCTCAAGCAGCAATTTGCAGAATAAACTCAGTAGGTTGAACAACATCTCTTGGTGTGGGGAGGAGGTTGCAGTGTGTGTGGGGCAGTGAGCTTGGTTAGGAACTGTTGACATTTTTGAGTCAAAATCCTGTACCACATATGAGTGGCAAGGGGAGACAGGAGTCCAGGGTGATTGATGCACAGCAGAGTGCAGAGGCTCCTATTTGCATGCTAATTCTCACTGCCACACCAACCTGGCCACTCTCAGTGTTTCCCATTGCTAAGGTGAGGCCCCGTGCAAGCTGAAAGAACATCACCTCATATTCCACCCGGGCAATCTACAACTCAATTATATGAACAATGGATTTTCCGATTTCTAGTTACCTTTACCTCCAATATGGTTTCCCCCTGTCCCATCCAATTCCCTAGTTTTCCTATTTTCATACCCTATCCTACCTCCAGATACCTAATTTTTATTCCCCTTCCTCTTCATGGTTCAATCTGCCAACTACCCATTCATTATAGGAGTAGGTGGTATGAAATACCAATTCACTCACCAACTCGCTCTCCCCCATCTGGTTCTGGTTGTATCAACTCTCCCCTAATGGTTCCCATTATCATATTCCTAATTTACCAGATTTTCTCCCACTGGGAGCCTTTGTGTTCCTGATTTATCACTCTCCTATGCTTGCATTTTCATGCTACCCCTTCCTCAGCTTGGGTCCATCCAGGTCAAGTGAATCTTGACTGAAGTTAAAGATTAGATAAGATCTAAAGAGAGCGGCATATTTCCTGCCATTGGTATTTCAGAGAGCCTTTGCACTTGTGCAAAAATTCTGCAGCTTTAATGGCCCATGTCCTGCTGCCAGAACACCAATTCAGTAAATTAGTTGGTTCCCTTATCATGTAATTTAATTTTGTGAAGGATCCTGATGAAGGGTCTTGGCCCAAAGTATCATCTATTTATTTCCCTCCAGATACGCTGCTCAACTTGCTGAATTGCTTCAGGTTTCCAGCATCTGTAGTCTTTCTTGTGCTATGAAGTATAACTCCTGTACTTGAAATTTCTACAAAGTGACTTAATGTATAAGCAGAACTTCATGGCGACTAACAAAGGCCACATTAGTGTCATAGAACAGCAAGTCATAAAACACTACAACACAGGCTCTTCAGCGTATCTAGTAGGTGCAAAGCATTAATGTGCCTAGTCCCATTGAGCTGCACTTGGACCATAGTCTTCCATACCCCTCTCATCCATGTACCTACCCAAATTTCTCTCAAATATTGAAATTGACCCGCATCCACCACTTGTGCTAGCAGCTTGTTCTACACCCTTACCACCCCTCTGAGTCAAGATTTTCCCCTTCAAGTTTTCCTTAAATGTTTTACCTTTCACCCTTAACCCATAACCTCTAGATGTAGTCTCTCCCAACTTCAGTGGAAAAGCTTGCTTGCATTTATCTTATCTAAACCCCTCATTATTTTGTATACCTTTACTAAATCTCCTCTCAATCTTCTACGTTCCAGGGAATAAAATCCAAACCTATTCAACCTTTCCCCATAATTTGGATCCCCAAATCCGAGCAACATCTTTGTAAATTTTCTCTGTGCTCTTTCAACCTTATTTATATCTTTCCTGTACGTAGGTGACCAAAACTGGACAAAATACTCCAAATTAGGCCTCACCAATGTCTTATAAAATTTCAACATAACAATGCAACTCCTGTACTCAATATACTGACTTATGAAGACCAAAGTGCCAAAAGCTTTCTTTATGACCTTATCTACTTGCAAGGTATTATGGATCTGTATTCCTAGATGACCACATTAGTAATGACTACAAGTTGGACCATCAGAAAATTGTGCTTTACTATTTAAAAAAGACAACATTCTATTAGTTCCTCTGGTATTCTGTCAAAGCACAAGTAGCAGTTAGTTACTTCTAAGGTGTTTTTGCATTACTTGCCAAAGTTCAAATATCAAGTAACTTTAGGTCTCAGTCAAATTTTGCGATGTTGCATAAAAGTTCTTTACATGCTGCACCTCAGAGGAAAGTATTGTAGTAACAGAGTCCAAAGCCTTAAGTTGTACGTTATAATAGTCTGTTAATGGTTGCTCCCTGTATCTTTTATTTGAGGGAAATAAATTAAATACTTCTAGTTATCAACTGATTCGGTAGAGATGCATTAACTCAATATGTCATACAGAGCTGTGAGTGTTGTGTTTCATTTTGATTGAAGACCGTTGATCTGAAACGTTCACTTCTTCATTCTTCAGAGACATTAACAAACCTACTGAATACTTCATGACTTTTTTACTTTTTAAATATAACTGCTTATTTGTATACTACAAACAACCTAAACACAGCTGTTTGAAATTCATGGATCCAGCCTACAGTAATCTGTAAAGATTCTGGGGTGAGTTATCATGAATCTGAACCATCTACACCATTTAAATCACAGTAATATATAGATCCAGTTGTGTTGTGAACCTTTAATTCCACAATAAATGTGCCATTGAATCCTCATTGCGTCTCATTTCAAAACTCAAACCACACTATGTGATGTACCTTTGGTACTATTTGCGAGAGTTGCTGAACATCCAATGAATCTAGTTCTTCTCCTGAGAGCGTTTGGGATCCCTTGGAATATAAACCCAAGCGAGTGGCTGCATATAAATAAAACATCTTATTAAAAGTGAGTTTGTAACATTTCCAGCATTGTACAGTTTAAGCAATGCACGAATAAAAGTACATTAATCTATGCTATAATTATTCCAAATAATTTTATATTTTAATCACAAGATTAAATAAAGACAGCTAAGTCACTAACATATTTTCTTTTCATTTATTATTCAACAAACCAAGACCTTTTTAATATCCAAAAGTTTTTGAATGTTGACCTTCTTTGAAAACCATCTTTAGACTTATATGTGGCCCAGGTGTGCATAAAATTGTCAGGTGTTTTTAAACAACTGTATGAATTAGTATCTTAACTAATTGCTTGTTTTATTAAACATAATTTGTTTCTTTACCACAAAAAACTTTTATACCCTCTTAAATGAACTTTTCCAGTCCCACCACTAACTTCACCCACTGCTTCCAAGCCATTCGAAGTACCAGCAGAAACATTACAATACTGTAAATCTTAGCAATTCAAACTAAACTGAAATGGGATATCAACAAGTACCAACAACTTAATATATCAACATTATGTAGAAAGGATCATGATGTTTTTCCACACAATACGTACGAATACCCAAAAGATTTCTCAAAACATCGCTGAGAGGTGGATGAACCTGATCTGGTGATGCGAGAGCTTGCAGAAATTTTCCTAAATCGGGTTGTCTTTGAAGATTTCATGATTGCAGAAAATTTACCAGAAATTCTTTTCATTTGTATAGGGCTTAATTATTTTCATTTCTTAACTTAAGTGGTTCTATGACTTTGCTGTTATTTAGCTAAAATAGTGTGAACATAATCATTAAAAAATACCTTTTGCCAAGAATGTTTCAGCTTTCAGTCTTTATAATGCACAGTCAACAATTATAGTAAGAAAAGAAAAACATTGAAATAATGGCATTTTTGGGAAAACATTCTGTGCTGAATTCATCTTCTAACAGATTACCAAGTAGAAGGAAACTCTTAACAATTTGGTACCCTCAAGACTGGCATATTTTCCAGATTATTGTTCACTTTTCTTTGTAGATATTACATAGAAGAATACCAGGTGAATTTAAAGTGAGTGCTACTACCACAACCATTCCTGCACCTGCAATGCCAATGAGAGGATAGAGGGAAAACAGAAAAACGTGTCCTTGCTAAGATCACTGGGAGTGGGTGAAACTGAAACAGGTGAGACTAATTCTGTATTATCAGGATTTCTGAACAAAATAATAGCAAATTATCAGAGTCATGCTGTTGACAGATACAATTCCTGTGCTCAAGAAAAAGGCACCAGTAAGAATGATGGAGTTATAAAACTGAAGTCCAGTCTTCATCACAATGTTTAACAAGCAGCAGCAGGCCCCATACACGTACTCCTCCAAAATTAGGAGAAACAAATTTGAAGTTACAAAACAGATTGTAGAATCTCTGTATCTTTGAACAAACATATCACATTATCCAGTTTATTTCAATTTCTTTTTCAAGTATTATGGTTCAAGAAGGGATATTAGAGTAGTCCTCCTATTTTATTTCTCATCATCATAGAACGTAAGCAGAAGTTTTTGATAAGATCATCACTTATTGTGAGTTTTGTGCCAAACTGATTTTTTAAAATTTCAAATTTCCAACTGAAATGTCTCAAAAATACCATAAAGATGATGGCCACAAGACAGAATTTCCATTACTACAATTCTTTGGCAAAACAATTCAGAGGAATTCATTCATTTCTTTGTGATCTCTGCATCAAACTGCTGCTTTAAATGTTGAGGCTAGTGCTTTTATTTTTAGATGCAAAGGATTGACAGGGTGTTCCTTTTCAAGAAACCACAGGAAAGACAACTTTGCAGTATTTACAGAGTAGTTCATTTTGTTTTTCCTTCAACATAATTTGTACCTTCCGTCAGGCAATCAAAAACATCAATTTCATTTACTTCTCACCACATCTACATGAATTTTGGCTCTCCAAGTCAGGTCACTGAGCAGCAAATCTCTCAGACAAGGAATACGTATCACTGAGTTAAGGAGTATTGTTTCAAATACAAGTATCATGTGTAATTTTTTTTAATACTAATACTGAGCCAGTATTTACCTATGGCAACTGCTGTCTCTTGTGAATCTCCAGTAACCATTTTGATTACAACTCCTGCATTAATCAGTGTAGTGACAGCCTCCTTTACACCAGATTTTGGTGGATCAATCATTCCCACCAGTCCCAGAAACGTGAGTTGTCCGAGTTCCGGTCCAGAGGCTAAAGCAAGTACTAGATGGGAAAAATATCACACATCATTTTGTTATCTGCATTTACATGAACTTGTTGATACAAAGTTTCAAGAAAAAAAATTCTACACACTTCCCATGAACACAATTCTCTCACAAATATACTTGGAATATAAAATCATTTACATCTACCTCATTTGCACACAGTTGATTTCAAATTTATTTTAAATGCTACACTAGCCCTTGAACAATAATAGAAGTTCATGTAATTATTAAAAGTGTTACTGAAACATTTGTTCCAATGTACTCGTTTAACAATTCAATTCTCCAACATTTTAACAGCCCTTACCACATTGTCTTTCTTTCCAAGCCTTTCAAATTACTATCTTCTAACTAAAATTCAGTTTCATGAACATCTGATCATTTTTTGGTACTTTGCCTTGAGCAAGTGCATAAGCAGACCAAGTAACTTCACGGTCAATAGTCAAAACCAATAAAAGAGTCAAAAGATAGCTCAAAATAAATTTATTATTAAGGTATGTATAACATATACAACCTTGAGATTTGTTTTCTTGCAGTCAGCCACAAAACAAAGAAACACATTAGAGCTCATTAAAAAACCCACACAACAAAGATTGTTAAACACAATGTGCAAACAAAAGAACAAATTGCGCAAACAATAAAACACAGTAAGCAAACACAAAATGCAGAATCCTCGAAAGCTAGTCCTCAGCCACGGAGCTGGTTCGGTGCTGAGGTGAGTGAAGCCAGTCCAGGAGCCCGATGCCTGCAGGACAACAACTGCTCTTGAACGTGGCTGCATGCGACCCAAGACTCCTGCACCTCCTGTCTGACAGTAGCAGTGAGGAGAGGGGGGAACCCCCTGAACACCTGTTCATTTTCCACTCTCATCCTCAACGATTTTAATTTTGCTCAATGCTTTGATTGGTGCAGAGAAACGGAACCAACCATGGGTTCATCTTCCGCCAGCAGGCCTTGACGCAGTGTCTACCCCCAATGATGGCCATCCTGTCTGTACCTGTACTCTCCAGAGTCTAGTTTGCAGAATCCCCCAAGAGATCACAAAAGCACCAGGTTGTTTATTCAGTTCAAAAGAACATCCTTAAAAGGGAAATTACAGGTTGCAGACTGCAGCGATCGCTGTTCAAAAGACAACACATATCTACTGAAATATCTAGTAGTTTTATGAACTGTCTACAAAACATCACCAATGGTTGCTGGAGCGTTTTTGTCAAATTTAGCAACTGGGGTCAAAGAAAACTGACTGATTTTGTCCTAATTTAATGCCAATGTCAAGACTAACTTGCTCTTTTAAATGCTACGGCTAATATTAGCTAATTTAGCACAGATTAAGAATCTATCTGAAACATTCCTCAATCTATTTTAAGTTATCATTTAGAATAGGAACACAAAAGCAGATAAGAAATACCAAATAGTTGCGTATTGATCCTTGACAAAAAATGTATCAACATAGATAATTGTGATAAAACAGAAAGGATGCAAAGAGTGCAGATGCATTGCAAGAAGAAACCACTGATCCACTTTTCATAACATTCTACTCTTTTACAGTACTTCTATGAAAGAAAGCCGGTTGTTAGGCAGAACCACAGGAGTGTGACTGGTGGTGAGCTAGGGGCAGGTTTCTAATACTTCGGCTGATGGTAGAAGGTGAAGCTGAAGAAAGTTACTGTCCTCTGAAGCCAGCATCATTTTACACGTTTTGAAAATATCGTCCTTGTATCATCACAGGGCCCTCATTTTTACGAGCTCTTCCGTCAAGTCAAGACTAACCCAGGGTAGCAAATTATCATAAAAAGTTAGCTGTGAGGAATCATATTGTTTGCCAACATGGCAAATAGTATGTTTCAACCTCAAGAGAGTGGCTGGTTGAGGATAGAATTAGTGTAAAAGTACACAGTTGGCGGTAGAGTTGAAAATCATGGCTTTGGGGAAACAGAACTGTCAACAAGCAGTGTGAAAACTCAGAGGCAATGATGACCGAAGTGGTATTGCAATACTTGAGTTGGTTAACATTGGAAGACGTATGACTACTGATCACCAACGTTTCAAATCGTTTTTTTTAATACTTTATTTTCAAAATTTTCAAAAAACAATAAAATCAGCAAGAACATACAAGCTCAGACATGTATGAAAATAAAATGAGCAAAAAAAAAGAAAAAGAAGGACATAACGTTAGAGGGATGCCTGTTGTACAGAGTGCTCAAAAGTGCTAAACATTAAGTCTCGAATGAGGGCCGTGAGAGATTAGCTGGGGAGAAATTGTTCATCTGCCCCCGGCCTTGTCTAGGTAGGCAAGAAATGGATCCCCGACAGCCGAAAATTTTATAATTGAATTGGTTCTCAAGAACCTGAGTCTCTTCATCTGTATGACTGAGAACATGTCAGCCATCCATCTCCGGAAGGAAGGAGGAGAGGGTGATTTCCATTCCCTCAAGAAAAGTCTTTTCGCAACAGTCATCCCCAGCATCAGAGACTGTTGTATGGCTGTAGGGAAGCAGAGTGGATTGCAAATAGTTGAAGATGGTGAGACCAGCTTCCAAAGGGAAGAACCTTTTATAGGCCGTTGAGTACCAGTCAAATATTTTGGGCCAAAATCCAGTCAGTGAAGGGCAAAACCAAAAGGTGTGTGACAATGTGCCTTCTGTCCCTTGACATCTATCACACATTGGCGAGACAAAAGGGTAAATCCTGTGCAATCTGAGTTTAGAATAGTGAAGACGGTGGACAACCTTGAACTGGATCAGTTAGTGTCTGCTGTTAACAGAGCAAGCCTGTATCATAGACAAACTCTTGTCCCAGGAAGCTTCAGATAGTTCAATGCCCAATTCCTCTCTCCAGAAACTCCCTGATCTTCATAGTAGAGGCTAAAGTACAACCATCAAACAAATGTACAGACTTATAAATGAGATGCCTGGAGTCAGGAGGGTTCTTTAAGATATTAAAAAATATATGCTTCCCTGGAAGGATTTCAAAATTACAAATCTTGGATTGGATGTAGTGTCTAATTTGTAAGTAACAAAAAAAAGTGTGAATGAGGCAGCTCAAATTTCTCTTTCAGCAGACTAAATGTTGCAAACCATCCCTCTATGTACAGGTCTTCGATAGAAACTAGACCCTTCTCCTTCCAAGCATGGTAGGTTTTGTCTGACCATGAGGGTAGAAAGGAGTGATTGAAGCAGATTGGTGTTAGTACAGAGGTCTCTAGTAGATTCAGAACACTCCTAATCTGATTTAGAACTCTGATGGAGTTTTTCAAAACGAAACTTAAACTTTTTGAAGTCCCAGGCTTTTCTAACTTAGACAGCAGCATGGCTGGCAAGGAGGCATTGACAACAGAATTAGACTCCATACATAGCCACAAGGGGGCCCCAGGGGCTAAGTTATCCTAATACCCCTGTTGCCAGAACATTAGAGCCCTAACATTGACAGCCCAGTTATAGTGTCTGAATATAGGTAATCCCACCCCTCCTTCAGACTTGGGCTTTTGCAAATGAATTTTTGAAATCCTGTGGTTCTTCTAATTCGAGATGTAAGACAAAATCATGGAGTCCAACTCTTTAAAGAAGGCTGATGTAAGAAAAATGGGGAGATTTTGACAAAGATAGGGAAACCTAGGAAGGGAAACCATTTTAATTGAATTTATACGACTAATCATGGACAGAGGTAGGATTTTCCAACTTTCTATGTTCTGTTTAAGTTTTGAGATAAACTCCGCGAAGTTTAATTCAAATATTAGTTTAGGATCTTTGGGTATTGCCAAGCCAAGATAAGTAAAGTGATCTTTAACTACTTTAAACAGGACACTTTCTAAAAAACCCGGCATGTAGATGTCGGAGAGGGGCACGAAGCCACTTTCTGTCCAATTGATTGAGTATCCCGATAGTCTGCCAAAAAAAGAGATTAAATCTAGAAGAAGGGGGACTGACTTTTCTTATTTTTCTAAGTACAGTATCACACCGTTTGCATATGAACTAATAAGTGTTTCAATAAGATTTCAAACCCACAATATTTGGGTGACTTCTTATTTTTAGGGCGAGGGGCTCTACCGCAACGGTAAAAAGGGCCGGCGAGAGAGGGCAACCCTGCTGAACTGAACGGTGTAGGGGAAACATAGTTGAATTGTCGCTATTGGTTATAATGGAACACATTGGGCTGGCGTATATCAGTTTTACCCAGGATATAAATGACTTGCCAAACCCAAATCGGTACAGTGACTCAAACATGTAAGGCCACTCAATCTGGTCAAAAGCCTTCTGTGCAACAAGGGAGAAGAATGCTGCCCCACTAGCTTTCCCATGATCAGCACACATAGTATTAAGGAGGCGTCTGACATTGGAAAAAGAAAACCTGCCCAGGATGAATCCCATCTGATCAGGATGAAAGATAGATGACAAATGCTTATTTAGCCAATTAGCCAGCATTTTAGTAATTGCCTTTCTACCAAAGTTCTGGAGTGCAATGGGCCTATAGCTGGCCGGGTCTGTTTCCCCTTTACCTTTCTTTAGAATGAGGGAAATGTTAGCCTCGTACAATGTTTTAGGCAAGGCTTTGTCTCTCTTAGAGCAAGATACCATTCTGAGGAGAAGTGGGGCGAGGATATCACAAAATTTCTTATAAAATTTGCAGCCAATTCATCTGGCCCAGCTGCCTTGCCGGACGGAAATGACTTAATGGTAGAGGTTATTTCTTCCAATGAGAAGTCGGAATCTAGGTCCTCCCTAGCAGTGTCACTAAGTTTCGGCATTACAAGAGAGTCAAAGAAGTCATTCAAATCAGATTGAGTGACATTGCATTGAGAAGTGTAGAGTTCACTGTAAAATTCTTTAAAACAATCATTTACCTCCTTGGGGTTAGTTAACAAGGTGCCCACCCTCAATCTAATGCAGTGGATTGACCTTAGGGCCAGGGCGCCCCTGAACTGCCGCGCCAGGAGCCCCCCAGGCTTGTCCCCCATTTTGAAATGCTTTTGCCTTAATTTTAAGAGGAGGTTGTTTATTTGACTACCCAAGATGCAATTGTACTCATATTTAAGCTTCATTATCTTATTATAATCTTCAAAGGATTTTGAGGCTTGGCATGTCACTTCGAGGGTTGGAAGAGTATTCTTAATCTCTAATAATCGCCCCTCTCTCTCCTTCTTAGCAGCGGATTCATATGAAATTATATACCCACGAAGTACAACTTTTAATGTCTCCCAGAGTGTGGAATTTGACACTTCACCGTTATCGTTAATTTCTATGAAACCTTTTAATCTGGTGGTGATGTTTTCTATAAATTTCTTATCAGTGAGTAGGGAAGGGTTAAAATGCTAGGAGAAGATTCGTTTGGGAAGGGAGAGATCTAGGGACATTGTCGAGGGGCTATGGTCAGAGATTATTATGATATTTTGTACTGGTAACACGAGAAATTAAATGAGAGTCAACCAAAAAATAGTCTATTCTACTATAGGATTTGTGGACATGAGAATAATAAGAATAGTCCTTGTCGGTAGGATGTTGAACTCGCCAGATATCTACTAAATTTCTAGATTTACTCAAATTGTTTAGGACCTGCATTGATACGATATTTGGAATCTTTAAGGCCAGGTTTATGAACTGTTGGAGACCAAGCAGAATGTTAGCTCAGGAAAACGGTTCAAGGAAATGCTTAGTATTGTTTAAAAAAATACAGTAGCTCATTATGCTTTTTAAAAAAAGAATTTGGGGCTAATAATCAAATTTGACAGAACAGTGAGATCAATAATTATTATAGCTACCTCTTTTATAACAGACAAGCAAATGGAAGTTATTGTCCTTTACATGGAGCTTCTGACAATAAAATGTGAAAAGTCAGAAGCTGAAAAAAGGACATTCAACTAAATTTGTCATTTAGTATGTAGTTTAAGAGGCAAATCATCAGATCAAGACAATGCCATCAATAGTTTTGGAAAACTATTTGTTTCTTATAAAAATTACATGAATGCTGAGAAGCTCCATATCTAACAAGTTTAGCAATTTAATTGTAAAAGTCACTATAAAGATTTTGGTTCCATTTGTCACTTTAAAATGAGGCACAAGTTAAAAGTGTAAATTTTGATTTCCACACTGGACTTTGTTAACCATGCATTTCCAACACACAGAGCATGACTATTATCATAATTTTTTAATGCAAAGTTTTGCTGGTGACAAAAGTCATGAGAAATGCTAAGAGATGATTTGCAGTTCCCTGCTATTAGAATTCATTTTGGTACATGGGTGGCTTCTGACCTTAGGCAAATGGAGTATGAGTCAGAAAATCTATACTCATCCTATTCCCTCTCGGTTTACTCAGTAAGTCTTACTTATGTTTAAATTAATTCCTGTTGCCTGGAGGAAATAAGTAGCAAAGTAGCAAAGCTACTTAAGCAATTTAATATGAAAAAAAAACATCTGTAATAAATGAATGTAAAAGGGATTACTACTTGCATGTCGACATACATATTCATGTCTATAAGTATTCAGAACAATACACCCTTTCATACTTCAGGGAAACAAAAACCTTGCATTACCTCGGAGTCCAGCAGTACCCATGTAAGTTTCTTCCTGTTGATACAACTCCTTTTGTTGCTGGATGAGCGGCAGAATTTGCGAGTGACTACTGTAGCTAGAGCAAAATCGAATTACTTGTTCATAAGCTCCTTTCATAAAATAAATTTCTGCTTTATCCTATGGGGAAAGAAATGCAAATGAACTGTTATGACATTTAATAAACGACTGTAGCAACCTGCATTACCAACTTTGTTACTTCTTTTAATTATTCCCAAAGGGAATCAGCTACTTTTGACATCAGTGCAAGTTAAAAATGAAATCAAGCCAAATATTTATGCATGAATGTAACTGAGTATTTTTGAAAAGGTGACCAAGAGAATGGACAAGGGCAGGGTAATAAAGATTGTCTACCTTGAATTTAGCAAGGCTTTTAACAAAGTCCTACTGTTCTGGAAGTTGAGATTGTATAGGATTCAGAGTGAGTTGGAGGATTGTTTTTCAGTTTGTAGAATTATGATCAGTGGTGTGCCACAGGAATCCATGCTGGCTCCACTGTTTGTTATTTATATTAACAATCTGGATGGGAATGTAGAAGACATGATTTGTAAGTTTGCAGATTAACAGCAAAATTAGTGGTGAGAAAGGTTATCGAAGGTTTCCACAGGATCTAGATCAACTGGACAGTAGGCAAAGGAACAGCAGATGTTACTTAACTCAAACTAGTGTGAAGTGATGCATTCTGGGATGTAAACCAAAGTAAGGCATACACAGTGATTGCCAGGGCACCTTGGAGTGTTGATGAACATGGAAAGCTGGTAGATGAGGTGGTGAAGAAGGCATTTGATATACTTGCCTTCCTCAGAATACAGGAGTTGGAATATCATGTTACAGCTGTACAAGAGATTGGTGAGGCTGCACCTGGAATACTGTGTACTGTTCTGGGCATCATAATATGGGATTCAGCCAGACAGGGTGCAGAAATATTTGCAAGAATGTTAAGATTGAAAGGATTGAGTTAAAAAGGAGAGACTGGAAAAGCTGGGACTATTTTCCCTGGAGTGGGTTTGGAGTGATGGGGAATTATAACCAAAATGGGAATCTAATACAAGAGAATATAGGTTGAAGGTGAGAGGGGAAATATTTAAAGTGGAGTTGAAGAGCAAGTTTTCCATAGAGATGGTGGTGGGTATAGAGGAAGTGCTAAAGGTTAGTAGAATTACAATGCTTAAACAACATTTGAACTTGAATATGAAAGGTAAAGAGGAATCTAGCCAAATGGGTCTAGTTCAGCTTGGCCAGCGAGGGCAAAAGGTCCTGCTTCCATGGTCCACAACTCTAGCTTGAAGCAGTCCTCAGGGATATGAAAGTTACATCCAATGCAATTTTTTTAAAAAAATCACACTGACTCAAAATTCATGGGTTCTACATTAACTACAAAAGGCACAAACCTGACAGGGAAATCATAAAAACTGAACAAGCTTTGCTACTCAATTTTGTTGATTTTAAAATTTGATCTAAATTGTAATTGACTTCAAGACCAGTAACAAGAAGAAAGATTTGACCAATCCAAGAACAGAAAGTTAATCTTTAGCGAAGTCTACTGCCCAAGAAAATTATGCAGTCTTAGTTTTGTCCAAATCTACTTGATTGACAAAATAGTTTTCAAATAATTCCATGGACCCATACATAAATGAATATCAGCTACATGAGCAGACACTAATAGCCAAGTAGATCTCCATTATTTCATTTTAAAAAAAAGCACACCCTGCTGGATTACCACACAAGCAAATTATTTGATTCACTGCCCAACTTCCCCAGGTTGGGGAAAAATAGACAATCCTGGTCTGAAATGAAGATCCAAATCAAATATATTAATTTCTTTCAAATATGCTCAAAACTCACATCATCACAATCCAGAATTCTTTTCATAGAGAATTATATGGCATTGTCTTCTAAATTATGAAATAAACAGCATATTAACGGTGTCCATTAAGGACATACAGAGTCCCTTGTTCAAGGCGGAAAGAGCTGACCACCTCACGACCTACCCATCAACCCTCTCAGACACCTCCTGCCCCATCTGTAGTGGTTTCCTCAGAACCTACAAAACTGTTGAAAAATTAAGTCACTCTAGATCTCGACGGGCTGTCTAAGAAGGTCACAGCATCAATGAGAAAGCTATTTGCACCATTCAGGGGCTGAGAAAGAAGTTATACAAGTGACAATCCTAGAACTCCAATCTGCAGAAACAAACTGCAAACTACAGTATTAGAATAAATACTATCTTCAGTATGAGATTATTAAAATTTTGAAGTGTAGCAGCTATAATTTTTTTTTGTGGAGGGGACAAAACAAGATTGATAGCTACACAAATTATACATGCTAAAATCATGTGATTGATGCAGAAAGCCTATTTATAAAACATATACCAAGCAACACACACATCTGCAGAATCCCGTGTTTGTGACATGGTAATAACGTCTCCATGTTCAGAAGGCTGATCCTTTAATCCAGAGGACATTCAAATTATTAAACCAGAATATACCTAACCTGCTGAGTTCTGTGCACACACTTGACAGCCATCCACTTCTGCTCAGAGGAAAATGGATATTCAGCTCGCCTTATATAATCCTGCTGGAGACCGTCTAGTCCCATCTTGTGGGGGGTGGGGAGGGAGTAGAGAGTAAAAGGGGAGACAAAACATTAATGACTTGGAAGCTTTTCTCAAGGTGTATAACAATGTTTTCCCATATATGCTTGTGAACTTGCACTGCAATGGACAGAGTTGTAAATGAACAAGTTATTAGTATTAACATAATTGTCAAGGAGTAGCAAAGAGCTACTAATCAAATTCACAAATCAATCAAAATACTTGGCATAAAAACAAACCACATTTTTATGCATTTTTATTGAGAAATTATGCTTTATCAGGTCATAAAGGATTAAATGTTGAAATTCAGCAGAGAAAGCAGCAATTCTGTCCATGTTTAAGCTGCCTCTTTCGCAAAACTTATAATTGCCAGTAGTCCAGTTAAAAATTTCTGCTTCAGGAATTTATCTAAATTTCTTCTGTATATCACAAGTGAATACACTTCCAGCATCCTTGTAATTGACAATGTCAGGTAAAAGAGAGATCAGCTGTTTCCTTTTGGCAATCGCTTAAATGTGTTTCATCGCATTTCCAACTATTTTGACATAGCTGATCTATCAAAGCCAGAGGATTAAACTAAAATCTCTGCTTGCAACTGTCTCTGTGTAATCACTATAACTGCGCAGTTTTATAACAAGGTAGGATTGTGTCCTGGTCATTTCCACATACCCCACAAATGAATAGCCAAACTAAACTCATCATCAAAGCATACAACATCCAAAGCAATCTTTATTTCCAATCTGCTCTAATTCCATTTTCCCATAATAGGTCCATATCTTTTTATGCCTTGCCTATTGAGTGTCTCTTAAACACAGCAAGTGCAGCTGATTTCACTTCCTTCTTTAGAGCTTGTTCCAGATATTAGCCACCGTGAAAATAAACTTTCCCCTTAAATTACCTTTAAAACTCCTTCCTCCTATATTAATCTATACGCTGTCATTTTGATACTCTTTGCATAGCAAAAAGATTCTCAATATCCAATTTATTTATGCCCTTTCAAATTCAATCTCATTTAAGTCACCCCTTAGCCTCCTGCATTTGAGGGAAAACAAACCCAGCCTATCTGTACTCTCCTTATAACTTAAGTCCTCCAATCTAGGCAATATCTGTGTGAATTCCCTCTGTACTCTTTCCTGCACAATTGCAGTGTGCGCTATGTGGCACATAATACTCCAAGAGCAGTCTAATCAATGTTTTATAGTGTTGTAATATAACTTCCCCATTTTTCTATTTTTACCTTGCCTTTGGAGGCAAGCATGCCATACACTTTCTTTACCACCCTATACACTTGTATTCTCATGTTCAAGAAACTATAGAAGCTATAATACGTGGTTAATAAGAGTTAATGAACATCGACTATACATGTTCTACACCTTTCTGACTTCCTTAAATGCATCATGTTGCACTCGTTGGGATTCTTTCCATTGGCAAACTCCCCACCCAATCTTCCCTGCTAACCACAACACCAGCCGTTAGTCAGAATGAAACATCATAACACCAGCCGTTAGTCAGAATGAAACATCATAAAATAAAGCTACTAGGATCATAGGTTAATGGATCAGGTTCCATCTCATTAATTTGTGTATAGGCTTTATAATTTTTTAAAAATCAAGTTCTACTGAAACTTGACAAACTATTTTTGATATTTTCAGTGAATAAGCCTCCTCCTAACCCAAATTGCATAACCACTATCCTCTTATCAAGATAATTTACATAAGCCAAAGTTCACATAGTCTGGTCATAAAAGTAAATTGAGCTTGCCTATTTCCCAGAAACCACTCACAGTTCAAAACTCATTCACTGGAATTTCTGGGACAAAAAGGTTAATCATTTCAGCGTATTTCCTAGATATTTTATATCAAACCAGAATACAGCATTCTAGGCATACCTTCACTGAAAGATGTTAAAAGTTAAAGAAATGTATCATTATCCAGTAACAGTGTATGAACTTTATCTACAAATACTGAGCCAGATGATTTCTCACATATTCACCTTCATTGCCAGTGCAATCAAAGCGCCCTCAGTAGGTTGCCCCATTAATGCATCATTTCGAATAACAGCATCATTACATACACAGCCAGCCTGGATAAATATAAAAAGGTGCAGATGTAATCATGCGGCAAGTATTTTCACAATAAAATAAATGGAAAATTAATTTAAAACTGTCTAATGATATAAATTATGCAGGTTATTTGTTCCATTTGTTTTACAGATGTATCAACTACCATACCTCCACGATTTTGCTTATCGTTGACTTAGAAAAGCCGTGTATTACTTCACCATCCATTACTACTTCTCCATTTCTATTGTAGCCAACACCAGTAACCTGCATGATAAACAGAACAATGTTCAAAGTGAATTCATTTTCCAAGTACATATATATCACCATATACAGGAGTCACCCGCTTTTCGAACGTTCGCTTTACAAAACCTCACTGTTACGAAAGACCTACATTAGTTCCCTGTTTTCGCTAACAGAAGGTGTTTTCACTGTTACAAAAAAAAGGCAGCGTGCGATAAAAAGCAGCCGCTCTCCCCCAGATTCGGAACTGCATTCTCGCTGGCATTGCTTAAACACATGCCTGTGAGCAGCCGTTTGCAAGGTGAGTTCTTAGGTATCGGAAAAGCCTAAAAGAGCTCGTAAGGGTGTTACACTTAGCGTAAAACTAGACATAATTAAGCGTTTCAATCATGGTGAACGAAGTAAGGACAAAGTGAGTTTGGCTTGTGGAAGTTGACAAAGATGATGTTGAAGTGGTTTTGGAATCCCATGACCAAGAACTGAAAGATGAAGAGCTGATGCAATTGGAAGAGGAAATGATAACAATCGAAACCGAATGCAGTAGCAAACAGACAGAAAGTGACTGCGTGAGATTTTCGCTGCAGTGATAACGTACAACTTTAATTTTGAAAGGGTACGTCGGTTTAGGGCATATTTACAGGACGGTTTGAGTGCTTACAAAGAACTGTATGATCTAAAAATGCGTGAGGCTAAGCAGTCAAGCAAGCCTTCCACATCAGCCACAGCAGACGACGAACCTTGACCTTCGACATCGAGGCAGGTAGTCATAGGAGAAGATGAGCTGTCTGCCCTAATGGAAACAGACGACGAGATGACACCCCACTGTCCCACCACCCCAAACCCCCGGGCCACGGACAGATACCAATTCGCGGAGAGTGCAGCAGTAGCCGGGAGGCACACTCAACACACCTTTAAGAAAAAAGCCGAAATAAACAAGATAATTAATTAGGTGCCGCCTGGCACGTAATTGTCGGCCCAGATCAGAGGCGATGCAATTGGCAATCATCTCTGATCTGGGCCGACATTTACGTGCCGGGCGGCACCTAATTAATTAGCTTGTTTATTTTGGCTTTTTTCTTAAAGATGTGCTGTGTGCCTCCCGGCTACCGCTGTACCCCTGCATGCTTTGCGGATTGGTATCGGGTCGCTGCACCGAGGGTGGGGGCCACTGCACCACCCCAATCTCCGACAACTCAGCCTAACACACCATCATCAGTGTGCTCGGTGTCTTCCCAATTCCCGTAAGTGATACTACACTGTACTTACATTATTTCTACTTCATATCGGTTGTGCATTTTTACGTGTTATTTGGTATGATTTGGCAGTTTCATAGCTTAAAGGTTACTGGAGAGAGTGTTTTTGTCAACTGCACATGCGTGAGATTTCCTGCCGACAGCACTTGCGACGTGTTTTTGCCGATGGCGCTTGCGTGAGATTTTTGCTAAATGATTGTGGAAAAGTATTTCCACTTTATATAGGCTGTGTATTTATCATATCATTCCTGCTTTTACTATATGTTACTGTTATTTTAGGTTTTATGTGTTATTTGGCATGATTTGGTAGGTTATTTTTGGGTCTGCCAATGCTCACAAAATTTTCCCATATAAATAAATGGTAATTGCTTCTTCGCTTTACGACATTCCGGCTTACAAACCGTTTCATAGGAACGCTGTACCTTCAGATAGCGGGGGAAACCTGTATAGTGGATTCCAGTTAATTGATACACATTAGGACCAGAGTACATTTTGGCCCAATTAAGAGACTGCTCAAGTACCGTTTCATGGAAATAGTCAAAAAGGTGTAAAACAACAAACTACCATTTAACTGAGTAACAAATTAAGTATTTCAATTAAGTACAGAACAAATTAGAAACATCTACAAGCTTCCCACCAATCGTCCTTGCTATCCACAATACCACCAGTTAGACAGAATGAAATATCATTAATATTACTACCATACAATAAAATTGTATTTGTTCTTAATAGTTATCACTAGAATTCATCCAGTGTACACTGACATGTTCTTTTGATTGACTGTAAATGAAGAAAATCAGTGCAGCCACCAAGTACAGATAATGGACTGCCAGCATACATACAATGCTTTCAATGACTGCATCCTCCAAATCTTCACTTTCATTCTAACACACAAGATGATTGTCAATACCTTCAAATTCTTCGTAGTTCCTAACTTGTTGAAGTAATGAAATTGTTTCATTTTCACTCCCTGCCATTTCTGGAATATCCAACCCTCAATACACAAACACATGCAACTGACACTATTTAAAAATTGTTTGCTCTAAGCAAGGTGTTGTGTCTAATGGAGACAACAAGTTAATGTGACTGATGCCAGTTAGAAACTATTCAGCAACAGTTTCTTATCCCAGATAAATGGTGGAATGTCCTTAATAAAAGAGGGGAATTCCAGCTATTTTCTCAATTAGTTTTTGTCCCAAGTAAGCAGATGCTCTAATTAACTGATGGCTCAATTAACCGGAGTCCATTGTACTACACCTAAGTTGCTGGAGCTCAGTAGGTCAGGTAATGTCTATGGAACAGAGCAAACAGTTGACATTCCAAGCCAAAGCCTTCATCAGGACGGACTACCCTGGGAATCATTTTCTTGCACATTCACAGCAGAACAAATAAATACAAAAGAATCAGTGAAAAACTACAAACAAAGACTGGTAAACAATCTGTGTAAAAGAAGACAAACTATGCAAATACAAAAATTATATACACAAAAAAATACTGAGAACGGTATGAACTTCAACTCATTATTAAAAAGAAAATGGATTAAAGAAATTAAAACAAAATCAAACATACAGATTAAGGGGTTAATGGGTACAGGGAGAGGGTGGGAGGGTGGGAGAATTGGATTGAAATAGAAGATAAGCTATGATTGAACGGTAGTGCAGACCCAATGGGCTGAATGGATTAATTCTGCCACTATATCTTATGATATTACATCAGAAAGTGCAAGGTTTAAAAAGTCTCATAAAATGCTTCAAGAGAAACAAGAGCAATAGAATAGTTAGAGACAGGGCACTGTAAATTAGCTTAAGTATATGGTTTCAGGATCCTTCGTCTTGAAGGATTCTGTTTAGAATTCAACTCCAAACACTGCACCGTTCCTTTTAAGTGACTTGCTCATTAGTGCTTGAATATTAAAGTAACAGTCTCAAAACTTGTATCGATTTTTGTTTTACATTGCAACCAAAAATGACCATCTCCTAAAGACATGAAGGAACAAGTCAGTAAGACTAATACCAAACGTACATGGCACCACTTGGCCTTTTAAAATAAACTATGCTCATCACTTCAATTACAACTTCAGGCAAAAATGATGAAATAATTTTTACCTCAGCATGTTGCCCATCTGATGTATAAATGTGAGTCACTGTCATTTCATTCTTTGTTAATGTCCCAGTTTTATCAGAGCATATTACATTACAACAGCCTAGGATGGAAATATCACAATTGAAATTCAGCAAAAAGAGTGCTTCAATCACAATGACCTTTTCAGCAAACAGCCTAGTCACTTTGCTCTGGTGATTTACAGCTAATAAATTGAACTCAATTTTCCACCTGTTGCTGATAATGCATGCAATCATCACACATTGTTAAATGCCTCTGAACAGAGTCTGTTTAGAGTCAGCACAATTAGATTTGCAATTCACTTGCTATTTATATTCAAACTTCTAACTTGTAAAACGGTGCAATGAATGTAAGTCAATGAAAATAACAACATTTTCTCTGCTTATGTTTAATAGAATTAATCTTTACCAAGAGTTTCCACAATTGGGAGCTTCTTCACAATTGCTCTCTTCTTTACCATTCTCATTACTCCAAGTGCCAATGTTACAGTCACAACAATTGGCAAGCCCTCTGGAATGGCAGCAACAGCCAAGCTAAAACAAACAAAGTAAAATAGTTACAGAAAATCTCAGTTATTTGCTTCGAACACAATATACACACAAAGTAGACATTAAACTTGCTCTGTGCATTGGTTACATCCAGAATGAAATCTTGCTTAGCTTAATAATCTTCAAAAAAAAGAGTATGAAAATGACAATTTCTGTGTAAAAAGGAATTTTCTAATCTTTTCTAAACACCTGAGAATAGTCTAATAATTCACAGTGCCAGAAGTCTGGTACAGCTTCTTTGAAGAATTGACTGGATAGAAACTGAAAGAACAGTAGTTTCTGATAACTTGTTTTCCTGCTTCCCTGTTCTTTCTCACTGAAAGATGAATTTCACATTAGTATATATTTTATCTCCATGTCGGGATTGCCTATCTAATGGACAGCTCGTCATATAAAAGATTGTTTAGCAGACTAGCAAGATGGATTGGGTTGATTTGCTGGCTGCTGCAGGGTTGCAGGTATCTCCTGCCAAAGGGCTTGACGCTCAACCTAGCACGGATAGAAAGCATGCAAGGAGCCAGCTGAATTCGGGATCATTTGCCTCAAAGTCCATTGCTGATGAACTACACCACTGGCCAGTTCACATGTACATCGAAACATCAAAGTATACAATGAAATACATTGTCTTTGCGTCAATCACCAAACACAGCCAGAAGAAACAGCCAGATTCTTGCTACTGTCTGTAAGGAGTTTGTACAATTCCCCCCATGATGGCATGGGTTTCCTCAGGGTGCTCCAGTTTCGTCCCACAGTCTGAAGACGTACCGGTTGGTAGGTTAATTGGTCACTGTAAATTGTCCCAAGATTAGGCTACAGTTAAATCTAGAGTTGCTGGGCAGCACAGCTCAAAGGGCCGGAAGGGCCTATTCTGCACTGTATCTCAATAAATAGCTAAATAAATACACTGCGGACAGCCCATAAATGTCACTGTGATTCTGGTGCCAACATAGCATGCCCACAACTTATTAACCTTAACCAGTACATCTTTTGGAACGTGTGTGGATACTGGAGCATCCAAAGAAAGCACAATACAGTCATGAGGAGAATGTACAAACTCCTTACAGAAAGGAGTGGAACTGAACACAACTTTTCAATCACTGGTGCAGTAAAGCATTAACCTAACCACTACACTACTATGCTGAAGTGGCAGATGGAGTTTAATCTGGATAAGTGATACACTCTGAAAGATCAAACTTGAAGGTGGAGAACAAGATTAACGACAGGATTCTTAGGGGTATGGAGGAACAGAGGAATCTTGGAGTCAAAGTTCATAGATCCCTCAAAATTGCCACACAAGTTGACAGGGTGGTTAAGAAGGCATATGCTGAGTTAGTCTTTATTAGAAAGGAGATCGAGTTCAAGAGCCAGGAGGTAAGGTTGCAGTTCTATAAACCTCTGGCTAGACCACACTCGAAATATTTGAGTTTCGTTGTAGTCACTTCATTATAGGAAGTATGTGGAAGTTTAGAGAGGATACAGAGATTTACCAGGATGCCACCTGGATTAGAAAACATATCTTATGAGGAAAGGTTGAGTGAGCTAGTGAATTTTGCAGACAAAGCCTAGACGCAGAAACATGAAACACAGCAGTGACGACACCCAAATTTCAGGAACTTCACTAATTATGTTAGAATGTGTATCTACTGTCGTAATAGGAAATTGCATTTGTTGTTAGACCTGTGGATAATCATTTTATTTTGTAACGTGTTGCTTAATTATGTCTATTTACACCATAAATCTTTTATCAAAATGTAGTTTTACTGGTAATCTTGTCAACTGAGAATCTAAAAACTCTACCAAATTCACACTCAGGTAGATCAGCTTTGACTAGTCTCCTGCCGCGCACCAGTATTTTGAAAATAAATCGCCTGTTATTTTGAACATCAGCTCTGTATGACTTTTCAGTTTGTTTCTACAGGGGTATTTAAGAGACTCTTATATAGGCATATGGGTGTAAGAAAGATGATAGGTTATGAGCTGTGTAGGAGAGAAGGGTTAGATTGATCATTGAATAGGTTTATCCAGGTCAACACAACATCATGAGCCAAGGGACTTGTATTGTGCTGTACTGTTCCATTGTCTAAGTCCTATTCTTTCAAAACATTAACTCACCTCACACCAATAGTGAACATATCCAGAATGTGTTTTCCCTGCAACCAACCAACCAGCATGATAACACCTGTAACAACAGAAATAATATTTACAATCATGCAAAATTGCATTATTTGAAAAACTGTAAACTCTAATTCCATTATTTCTTTCTGACATAGGGGCCAATATAAGCTCACAGAGAAATCCTATTCCCCCTCTAATCTTATATCCTTACAATCCTATCACTTACTTAAGGTAAGGACAATTCACAGTGGCCAACTAATCTATAGACCTATACATGTTTAGGATGTAGGGGGAAAATTGGAGCACCTGAAGGAAACCTACATAATCAGAGGGAGAATCTATCTGATAAGCAGGCCAATAATATGTGCCAAAATTAAGACCATAAGATATAGGAGCAGAATTAGGCCATTTGGTACATTAAGTCTGCTCCATCAGCTCATCATGACTGATCAATTTTCCCTCTCAGCCCCAGCCTCCTGCCTTCTCCCCATATTCCTTCATGCCCTAACGAATTAAGAATCTATCAATCTCTGCCTTAAATATTCATAAAGATTTGGCCTCCGCAGCTGCCTGTAGTGACAGATTCCACAGATTCACCACTCTCTGACTAAAGAAGTTCCGCTTTATCTCCATTCTAAAAGGATGCCCCTGTATTCTGAGGCTGTGCCCTCTGGTCCTAGACTCTCCCACCATAGGACCTTTCCTCTCCACATCCGCTCTATCAAAGCCTTTCACCATTCGATGGGAATCAATGAGGTCACCCTCATTCTTCTGTATTCTAGTGAATATAGGCATCAAACATTTTTCATATACAAGCCTTTCAATCCTGGAATCATTTTTGTGAACTTCCTTTGAACCTGCTCCAGTTTCAGCACATCCCTTCTAAGATAAGGGGCCCAAAACTGCTCACAATACTCCAAGCAAGGCCTCAACAGTGCTTCATGAAGCTTCAACATAACATCCTTGCTCTATATTCTAGTCCTCTTGAAATGAATGCTAACATCACATTTGCCTTCCTCACCACAGGCTCAATCTGCAAATTAACCTTTAGGGAATCCTGCACGAGGACTCCTAAGTCCCTTTGTGCTTCAGATTTCTGAATTTTCTCTCCATTTAGAAAACAGTCTACTCTTCTATTTCTTAAGAAAATTTGTAATATTGTATCAATTTTTAATGAATATTTGAAAAATTAAACACCCACATGAAATGACACAATTTGCTTAAATTAAAATAATTTATGTGCCAACATTTTTCACATCAGGGCCCAGCTTAATGTGCTGTGAACATTAGAAGGCAAAATAATGAATGCAGCTAACTCACTGTCTTGGTATAGCGGCTAATATAATCAAAGATCCCACCCACCACAGACAATGAGAAATGTACCCCTTCTCACTGGGCAGAAGATACAGAAGCAAGAAAGCATGTACCACCAGGGTCAAGGACAGCTTCATATCCTGTTGTTATAAAACTGTTAGACATTCCCATAGTACAATTATATGGACTGTTGAGCTCACAGTCTACTTCGTTATGGCCTTGAATCTTATTTTCTGCCTGCTCTGCATTTTCTCTGTAACTGTAACACTATTTTTAACTCCTACTGTTTCTCTTTGTACTGCTCAATGCACTGTTGTAATGAAATGATCTACATGAAATTTCCGTAACTCAATTCCATTCTCAAATAGTTAGTATCCAAAAATATTTCTCTTACCAATAATACCAAAGGAATATAATGAAAGCTGTTTTCCTAGCAGATCCATACTTTTCTGTAACGGTGTTTTTGGGGCCTGAAAAACATGAAAACAAATTGGAAGTGCAAACTAAGTAGATTCTTTGAAATACCATATATCCATTTGAGAGTACAACGAGCATCTAATTTATAATAATCAGTCTTCCTATTTCCTTCTTTAAATTCCTATCTTTTATTCCTCCCCAATGTGACAGCAATAATTTATTTCTAACATTGATGGGACATCATTGCCATATTAGTGATTGTTTCATGCAGATGTTCACCTTGAGTTTTTTTTTAAAAGAGAGCTTGAAGTTCTAAAGTACCTTGAAATGGCAACTTTAAAAATAAAAACAATATAATCTCAGCAGTTAAAGCTTCAAAACACAATATTTCCAATGCAATGAAGCATGACCAAGGTTTAAGAGTTATAACCTCAAGAGCTTCATATGAATGCCTTGATCTTCAATGTTGTAATGCAATGTTCTCAATAAATAATCTGGTATGAAATTGTGGAGGTTACACTAAATTAAGTAGCAAAATAGTTTATTAAGTAAAAATATAAATGAACAATACTGAAATGATTGCTGCAAAAACTTACTTCTTCAGCCTGCATCATTTTAAAAACCTCTCCAAATTCAGAGTTCTCTCCTGTTCCTATAACAATGCCCTGTAAGAACAAGCATTAGAACGTTACCATTATTATAACGGAACATACTACCAGTTACTTCAGATATAATTTCATGCTGTTACACAAAATAAATGTTCTCAGAAAAGACTGGAACCTACAGAGAAATATTCTAAATAAAGCAACGAGTTCATTGAGGGAACTCAGCATGTCAGAGGGAAAATGACAGTCAATGTTTTGGATCAAGAACTTTCATCTGGACTAGGAGGAAACAAATGAGAAGTTGATGAAGATAAGCACAAGTTCTTGATAGTTCAGTTGAAGACAACTCAAATCATCAACTGCCCATTTCCATCTGTAGATGCTGCCTGACTTATTGAATTCTTCCAGTGATTTTCATGTTGTGCCAGGTTTCAGCATCTGCATCTCTTTTGTCTCTAATGTTCTAAATTATTCTCAAACATTTAATATTTTCATACTGTAGATTTAACTAAACCATTTTCATTTGCCTTTAACGTGTTTAACTTAATTCAGCAGTCAAAATTACCTTGGCCCTACCACATCTAACCAATGTGCCCATGAAAGCAATATTATTTCTGGATGTCAGGTCTCCATTAGTTGCTGATGGCTGCGGAGAAGTTGACTTTGAACACGGGGAGGTCTCTCCTGTAAGACTCGACTCATCAATGGATATATCCACAACCTTAAAAAAAAATCAAAATAAAACTTAAATATTCCAAGACAATTTTTTCATGCCTTTCACATACAACCTGCATATTCCTGGCAATTTATTTGAATGAAAGTCAGATCACAAATGAGCCTGGTTATGCCTTTATTCAAAGTTTTCAAATACATGCTCCCAGACATGATTATACAAACAAATATTTAATTTCCCTTGTCACTGGGGTCCAAACAGCCAGGTGTTGTATGGCCTGAGTAAAGCGGACATATGTTTAAGAGGACTAATAGAGAAGTGATAAGGGAAGGAATGTTTTGAAGTGAGCTTTGTGGTGGGTAATACATGGAGAGAGAAACTATTTATGCAGGATTTTATCACAAGGTTTACAAAAAAACCTCATTAAACTGCCGAAATGTTTTTTCAAAATCCCAGAATAAACAGACTTAATTTCAACAAGCTATTATCCCAATTCCTAATATTCCTTTAAGCAACTGGTGTTTTAGTATCAATTATATACATCCTCATAAATTTCTATTTGCATAGCCGTGAAGTACAGATCCAGAAAAATTGGCATCTACCTGCTGACATAGTTCCATGTATACATAATGAAGGGTAAAACATAAGGCAATAAACAAAAATAATTATCAAACCTGGTGGCATGCAAAGGGTTGCTACAGAGCAGCACACTGGAGGGCATCCACATTCTAAATAGTACGTATGTTTAACAAAAGGCAAGTCTGGGTTCTCCAAGCATTACAAAACACTGTTGAATATCAAAATATCCCCTCCTATCAGCAGGAAATCATTAAATGGCCTTTTTAAAAATTCAGCATTTTTAAGCCAAGACCCATGGAGTCTGTCTTTCTACATCTCCATAGCAGAGATTGCAGATAAAATCTAATGCTATTAAGACTGAAAGTGGCTTTTACAGCACAATGACAGGTTTCTCATTGGAACCGAAATTTTCATCTGATTTTATCTGTGAAGATCCAAAGCAAAACTAAGTTATCGATCCATTTCTCATGAATGTACAAAATAGAAAATAAGTATGGATTCAGAATAATTAAATAAAATCATTGTTTAAAAAATATTTACAGTCATGTATGCTTGTAAGGACACCCAAAATACTGGACAACCTACTACAGTACTCAATTTTTACTTAATTTAAAATATCAGGCATGCTTTGTGCTAAAATCTTGTTTAATTAATGTGGAATAAATAGATTAACGGATCCTCCAGACTGAAAAAGTGATTACTACAGAGACTTGGATGGCTCAGGGGCAGGAATTGTTACTTAGAGTGCCAGGCTTTAAATGCTACAGAAAGGACAGAGGAAGGCAAGAGGTGGGGGCATGGCACTGTTGATCAGAGATAGTGTCACGGCTGCAGAAAAGGAGGAAGACATGGAGGGATTGTCTACGGGGTCTCTGTGGGTGGAAGTTAGGAACAGGAAGGGGTCAATAACTCTACTGGGTGTTTTTTATAGACCACCCAATGGTAACAGGAAAATCAAGGAGCAGACAGGGAGACAGATTCTGAAAAGGTGTAATAATGACAAGGTTGTGGTGGTGGGAGATTTTAATTTCCCAAAATATCGATTGGCATCTCCCTAGAGCAGGGGTCGCCAACCCGTCTATCACCATCGACCGGTCGATCTTTGAGACTTTCCCAGTAGATCCCGAAAAAAATGAAAAATAAATACACAAATATTGTTGTAATTTGAGCATTATAAAAATAAGTAATGCTAATCAGGATAATGGTAATCTAGCAATATTTTTGCTACTGAAAACTATTTGTAAAGAGAGATTATTTCCGGGTTGCAGGTTTTAGTTCCGTTCTTTCTGCCCCGTGCGCCTGTGTGTATAGCTCCCCCGCCATGCACTGCGTTTTCAGCATAGCTTGTGCGGCATCAAAGTGACCAATTAGGTTAGGTAAGAGTACAGACTGTTGCAAACATCAATATACGGCACTCGCTGGTGATATCCTGCAAGGTAGCTAGCTAGCATTGCGGAGGCTCCACGTAAGAAGGTGAACACGTACAACTTCCATCCAGAATGGGAAGAGGAATTTCTATTTACCTTGGTGAAAGACAAGTGTGTATGTATGTTGTGCCACCAAACACAAGCACTGACTAAAAGAGGGAATCTGGAGCGGCACCACAACACCAACCACCAGAAATTTAAAGACATCTACCCCCCAAAGAGCACAATTCGTGCCAGGAAATGTGAGGAGCTGAAATCGGGGTTGAAGGCCCAGCAATCGTTTTTCACAAAACACGCTGCTCAAAATAAAGCTGCTAATGAAGCATCATTTCATGCAAGTCACCTTTTGGCTAAACACAAGAAGCCTTTTACAGATGGCGATTTATTCAAGGAAGCAATGGCTATTACCGCAGAGACTGTTTTTAATGGCTTTAAAAACAAAAACGACATCACAACCGCAATACATAATATACAGCTTGGCCCTGCGACAGTGACAAGGAGGGTAGAGTCACTGTCAGAGGATGTGGATCGACAAGTGTTAAAGGACTTGTCACTTTGTGAATATTTTTCACTACCATTCGATGAATCCCTGGATGTAATGCAAACAGCTCAGCTTGTTGTATTTGTCAGAATGGCTTTCCAGGATTTTACAACAAAGGAGGACTTCCTCACTCTTTTGCAGTTAAAGGAGAGAACGAGAGGTGAGGATATTTACAATGAGTTTAAAAAATATATCCGTGAAAATGACATCCCCATTCATAAACTGGTGGCAATTACTACTGATGGGGTCCCAGCAATGCACGGTGTGCGTGTTGGTTTTATAGAACTGTGCCATAATGACCCTGATTTTCCCAGCTTCCTGGATTATCACTGCGTGTTTCATCAGCAGGCCTTGGCTGGGAAGGTCGTGGGCTTTACTCCTGTAATGACACTGGTAGTCAAATTGATAAACTTGATTCGAGCAAAAGCGCTTCAGCACCGCTTATTCAAGGCATTGATGAGCTCGATGCCGCTTACGGAGACATAATTCTTCATGCTGATGTTCAGTGGTTGAGTCGCGGCAAAGTGCTGCAACAATTTCTTGACTTGTTGCCTGAGATAAAGGCTTTTCTGTCAACAAGAAACGAGGAGCACAAGGAGCTGTCAGATGATGCGTGGCTACTGGATTTAGGGTTTCTGACAGACATAATGGCTAAATTAAATGCAATTAACAACGAGCTCATGGGAAAAGACCAACACCTAACCCACATGATAAGCACAGTAAATGTGTTTAAGGCCGAGCTCGGCGTTTGGATTTCAAATTTAAAGAATGGGAGGCTGACACTTTCCCAACTTGGAAAAAATGTTACAGGCCATCAAGGAAAAGAATGCTTTTTGCCCTGAGCAGTACTGTGCTCGCCTAGACAAACTGGCAATAGAATTCGATCGGCGTTTTGGGGAGTTAAACGTCATGAAAGATATTGCTGCATTTATTTCAAACCCATTTCTGCCGATCGATATAGAACAGATAGCAGCCAAATTCCAGCAAGTATTTGGTGTGCCAAGTAATATTGAAATGGAAATAGTTGATTTGCAAAATGACATCAAGCTTAAAGCAAGATCAAGGGACGGTGGCTTTTGGGGGCTTGTCAGCAGGGAGAAGTTTCTTCATCTCACCACATGTGCACTAAAAGTCAGTGCCTACTTCAGGTCAACTTATCTATGTGACATTGCATTTTCACTGATGAAAATTATTAAATCTAAGTACAGGAGCTCTCTTACTGACAGACACCTCACAGACTATCTCAGACTGGCTGTCTGTAGTTATAAGCCAAATTTCAGGGAACTAGCAAAAAGTATTCAGCCCCAGTCCTCACACTGAGTGCAACAGTCAATTTTTATCCATTTATTTTTCGTGTTGAAATTAAACTAAATAATGAAACTTAGAATTAAAGGTGTGAAGTATTGTAATATTCTTAACGAAAGACAGCTATGGCCTGTTTGATATGCTAGTTACAGTGTTTTCTTGTTTGAACTAATTTGAAAGTTTGACAAAAGTGTTTTGTGTAATTCAAATACAATTAGCCCAAATAAAAGGCCTCAAATTGGAAGTACAATCTGAGCTGTGTTTTCTCTAAACAATTTAGTAGGTAGTTCTTGCCTTTCACTAAGGTCGAGGTAGGGGATCTTGGGCTTAAAAAGCTTGGTGACCACTACCCTAGAGCAAGGGGTTTAGATGGGGTGGAGTTTGTTAGGTGTGTTCAGGAAGGTTTCTTGACACAATATGTAGATAAGTCTACAAGAGGAGAGGCTGTACTTGATCTGGTATTGGGAAGTGAACCTGGTCAGGTGTCAGTGGGAGAGCTTTTGGAGATAGTGATCACAATTCTATCTCCTTTATCTTCATTGGACAGGGATAGGAACAGACAAGTTAGGAAAGCATTTAATTGGAGTAAGGGGAAATAAAAACGCTATCAGGCTGGAACTTGGAAGCATAAATTGGGAAAAGATGTTCTCAGGGAAATGTACGAAAGAAATGTGGCAAATGCTCAGGGGATATTTGCGTGGAGGTCTGCAGAGGTACGTTCCAATGAGACAGGTAAAGGATGGTAGGGTACAGGCACTGTGATGTAGAAAGGCTGTTGTAAATCTAGTCAAGAAAAGAAGAGCTTACGAAAGGTTCAAAAAACTAGGTAGTGATAGAGATCGAGAAGATTATAAGGCCAGCAGGAAAAAGTTTAAGAAAGAAATTAGGAGAGCCAGAAGGGGCCACGAGAAGCCCTTGGCGGACAGGATTAGGGAAAACCCTAAGACATTCTACAAGTATGTGAAGAGCAAGAGGACAAGATGTGAGAGAATAGGACCAATCAAGTGTGACAATGGAAAAGTGTGTATGGAAGCGGAGGAGATAGCAGAGGTACTTAATCAGTACTTTGCTTCAGTATTCACTACAGAAAAGGATCTTGGCAATTATAGGGGTGACTTACAGAGGACTGAAAAGCTTGAGGATGTAGATATTAAGAAAGAGGATGTGCTGGAGCATTTGGAAAGCATCAAGTTGGATAAGTCACCGGGACCGGATGAGATGTACCCCAGGCTACTGTGGGAGGTAAGGGAGGAGATTGCTAAGCCTTGGCGATGATCTTTGCATCATCAAGGGGACGGGAGAGATTCTGGAGGATTGGAAGGTTGCAGATGTTGTTCCCTTATTCAAGAAAGGGCGTAGAGATAGTCCAGGAAATTCTAGACCAGTGACTTATTTCAGTGGTTGGTAAGTTGATGGAGAAGATTCTGAGAGGCAGGGTTTATAAATATTTGGACAGGCATAATATGATTAGGAATAGTCAGCATAGCTTTGTCAAAGGTAGGTCGTGCCTTACGAGCCTGATTGAATTTTTTGAGGATGTAACTAAAGACATTGATGAAGGTAGAGCAGTAGATGTAGTGTGTATAGATTTCAGCAAGGCATTTGACAAGGTACCCCATGTATTGAGAAAGGAAGGAGGCATGGGATCCAAGGGGACCTTGCTTTGTGGATCCAGAACTGGCATGCTCACAGAAGGTAAAGAGTGGTTGTAAATGGGTCATCAGCATGTAGGTCGGTGACCAGTGGTGTGCCTCAGGGATCTGTTCTGGGACCCCTACTCTTCGTCATTTTTAAAAATTACCTGGATGAGGAAGTGGAGGGATGGGTTAGTAAATGTGCTGATCACACAAAGGTTAGGAGTGTTGTTGATAGTGTGGAGGGTTGTCAGAGGTTACAGCAGAACATTGATAGGATGCAAAACTGGGCTGAGAAGTGGCAGATAGAGTTCAACCCAGATAAGCATGAGGTGGTTCATTTTGGTAGGTCAAATATGATGGCAGAATATAGTATTAATGGTAAGACTCTTGGCAGTGTGGAGGATCAGAAGAATCTTGGGGTCTGAGTCCATAAGACACTCAAAGCTGCAGCGCAGGTTGACTCTGTAGTTAAGAAAGCATACGGTGCATTGGCCTTCATCAATTATGGGATGAGTTTAGAAGCCAAGAGGTAATGTTGCAGCTATATAGGACCCTGGTCAGACCCCACTTGGAGTACTGTGCTCAGTTCTGGTCGCCTCACTACAGGAAGGATGTAGAAACCATAGAAAGGGTGCAGAGGATATTTACAAGGATGTTGCCTGGATTGGGACATGCCTTATGAGAATAGGTTAAGTAAACTCGACCTTTTATCCTTGGAGCGACGGAATATGAGAGGTGACCTGATGGAGATGTATGAGATGATGAGAGGCATTGATCATGTGGATAGTCAGAGGTTTTTTCCCAGGGTTGAAACGGCTAGCACGAGAGGGTACAATTTTAAGGTGCATGGAAGTAGGTACAGAGGAGATGTCTAGGATATGTGTTTTTTTTTAAATGCAGAGAGTGGTGAGTGCATGGAATTGGCTGCCGGCGATGGTGGTGGAGGCAGATACGATAGGGTCTTTTAAGCAACTCCCGGACAGGTACATGGAGCTTAGAAAAATAAAGGGCTATGGGTAACCCTAGGTAATTTCTAAGGTAAGGACATGTTTGGCACAGTTTTGTGGGCCAAAGGGCCTGTATTGTGCTGTAGGCTTTCTATGTTTCTACATTAAAGGGGTCAGATACTAGAAACATTAACTGGATTATGCAAATCCCTCAAATGGCATTCACTTTCTTTCCAAGTAGTTGATAAATAAGAATTGTTAATCAGGAAATTCACAACCATTTAATACCTCCTTCACTGACATGGCAAGTTTTTGATCATGTACTGGAGTTGGACAGCACTGACAAGGCAGTATTTATTGTTCATCAGGAGGTAAACAACGAGTTGCCTTCTTGCATCTTTGCAGTTCAAAAGGTGATAGTACTCCAAAGATTTTGTAGTGCTCTAGTTTCAGGATTTAAACCCAGTGGCAAATGCATTTTGAAGTCAGGAATGCTGTGTGGCATGGAGGGATACATTCAGGCCATGATACTCCTATGTCCCTTCTTTCCTTATCCTTGGTGTGAGAGATCACCAAACTTGGAGGCTGTCTGAGTAGCCTTGTCAACACATTTACAACTTGTATTTACAACACATTTCAATGATGGTAAAAACTGGAGCCATTGTGACTGATGATGGTAGTAAATGCTCAAAATATGGTGGATTTTGCCCTTGTATAACAGACAGTTGAGTCTGGATTGGGATTTTCTGCAGAAATTTCCTGGAGAGTGGGCTGATTAAGCTTGAACAACCATAATCATTTTCCTTTGTGCAAGATAGGAATCCAACAATTTACATTAGAGCTTCTTGAACACTGCTTAATGAGCCCTGATGTAAAATGGCAGTCTCTTTATCTGACATATGAAGTTCAATAACAAGTGGCGTAATGTGGTCCTGGTAAATCCAAGTAGAACTGGATAAAAGAAAGAGGCTCAAAAGAGATTCAATAACAAGAGAACTTGGGAGATTCCTCATGCTTGTAAGTGTTATAAGTGTGCGCAGGGATATGTGATGGGTTAGCTGTCATTTCACACATTGATTTAAATTCAGTATTTTAACTCTGAACAAAAAGGAGAGAAACAGAGAAACCAGCAGTTTAAGCGATGAACCAATCTTTTTCAAAAGGACCATTAGATATGGAACAAGTACAACTGGATAAAAGAAAGAGGCTCAAGAGATTCAATAACAAGAGAACTTGGGAGATTCCTCATGCTTATTGTTTCCTCTCTACATATATCCAATCTCCTGCATGCTCTTTCCTTGGAAGCATGGGAGAGAAATGGGGTTTGAATCATTGGGCAATCTCATACATACTGGCTTCACTTGAATCAGGCTGGATCTAGTGTTCCTATGAAGCAAATAACAAGGGCTGCTGATAAGGTTTTTAAGTAAATACTTATGGAAGCAGGTGCTGGTAAGGGGGATAAAGAACAAAAGAAATAAAGACAAGATGTTGGCACAGAATAACAAATTGATAAGTACAATCACGTCAATAAGACAATACAAACAAAATGTATACACCCAGGTTGATTCAGAGCAGGAAAAAAAAATGGTAAATGGACAAAATTAAAGGCTTCTGAATTCATCTACCTTGCTGTGAATGCCGTATGTAATAAGGTAATGATGGAAATAGAAATAAAGGATGCAATCTAATGGCCACTGCCAAGATGTGATTGCAAAGAGATCAATGCTGGAAATTAAATACAAACACAAGTAAGAATAGGAAAAGGCTAATTAATCTCTTATGCTTGCTTCATCATGGCTCCTGCAACAACCCTATTTTCCTAGATTCCCTTATGAGACAAAAATTGACCAAATTCTGTTCGAGAAAACTCTATAACTGACTCTCTAGAGCCCTCCAGTTTAGAGAATGCCAAATGCTTACCACCCTCCGCGTGATGAAATATTTCCTCACTTCAGTCTCAAAAAGTCATCATCTTATTCTGAAACTGGAATTCCTGGTTCCAGATTCCTAAACCAACAGAAATATCACTGCCCTGCATCTAGTCAATCAAACTAGGTAAGAATTTTGGAAGTTTCCATTGAGCCTACTCTTCCAGCTGGGGAATGGTAGAACAGAGATATCCCCAAACGTAGCCTACATTTAACCTTTATTTAACTGACAAAAGTACAAAGAAAAGATTTTCAATAGTTTTACTGACCAACTTAATTGTATTTTGTAAACATACACAAATTTAGAATTTGATGGCTGCAACACACTCAACAGAAGTTGGGACAGAGGCATATTTACCATTGTGTTACATCATCTTTCCTTTTAATAACACTTTTTAATCGTTTTGGAACTGAGGGTACTAATTGTAGTAGATTTGCAATTGGAAATTTTGTCCATTCTTGCTTGATATAAGAATTCAGCTGCTCAACAGTCCGTGGTCTCCGTTGCCTGATTCTCCTCTTCATGATGCGCCATACATTTTCAATAGGAGATAGATCTGGACTGGCAGCAGGCCAGTCAAGCAGACGCACTCTGTGTCTACAAAGCCACGCTGTTGTAGCCCATGCAGAATGTGGTCTGGCATTGTCCTACTGAAATAAGCATGGACGTCCCGGGAAGAGACGTCCCATTGATGCCAACATATGTCTCTCTAAAATCCTAATATACGCCTCAGAGTCAATGGTACCTTCACATACATGCAACTCACCCATGCCGTGGGCACTGATGCACCCCCATACCATCACAGATGCTGGCTTTTGCACCTTTCGCTGATAACAATCTGGATGGTCGTTTTCATCTTTGGCACGGAGAACTCGACGCCCGTTTTTTTCCGAAAACTAGCTGAAATGTGGACTCATCTGACCACAGCACATGGTTCCACAGTCTTTCGGTCCATCTGAGATGAGCTCGGGCCTGGAGAACTCACCAGCGTTTCTGCATAGAGTTGATGTATGGCTTCCTCCTTGCATAATACAGTTTCAAGTTACATTTCTGGATGCAGCGACGGACTGTGTTGAGTGACAATGATTTTCCGAAGTACTCCCGAGCCCAGGTGGCTATAATTGTCACAGTAGCATGACGGTTTCTTAGGCAGTGCCGCCTGAGGGCTCGAAAATCACGCGCATTCAACAGTGGTTTCCGACCTTGCCCTTTACACACTGAAATGTCTCTGAATTCTCTGAATCTTTTCACAATATTATGTACTGTAGATGTTGAAAGACCTAAATTCTCTGCAATCTTGCTTTGAGAAATGTTCTTTTTGAACTGACTAACAATTTTCCCACAAATTTTGGCACAAAGGGGCAAGCCACGACCCATCCTTGCCTGCAAAGACTGAGCCTTTGATGGACGCTACTTTTTACCCAGTCATGATACCTCACCTGTTACCAATTAGCCTGCTTAATGTGGGGTCTTCCAAACCGGTGTTACTTGAATTCTGTGCACTTTTCAATCTTATTTTAACTCTGTCCCAACTTTGGTTGAGTGTGTTGCAGCCATCAAATTCTATATTTGGGTATGTTTACAAAATACAATTAAGTTGGTCAATAAAACTATTGGAAATCTTTTCTTTGTACTTTTGTCAGTTAAATAAAGGTTCACGTGAATTAACATATCACAGATTTTTGTTTTTACTGCATTTTGGAAAATATCCCAACTTTTCTGGAAATGGGGTTTGTATTATTCTCAGTGTTCCTCTATTTTAGGTTGAGGATTCAAAGTTACTGGGGATACTACAATTTGTCTAAGGAGACTTTCAGAACATTTTGCACAATTTCTTCTGCCCTTCTGGTAATAACTTGCCATGACAGAGCTTGATGTCTAGTGTCAGACATGTGAGCAACATGGCCTGATCAACACAGCTAATTGAGAGGGGGATGCAAAATTGTAGTGCCTCATAGCTCCAACAACCCAGATTTGATGCTGATCACAGAAACTGTTTTTGCACATTCTCCCCAAGACTGAGTAGGTTTCTGCAAGGTGATCCAGTTTCCTCTTACCACCGAAGTGTGACAGTAGGTTTACTGCCCACTGTAGAGTTAGTTCTTGGAATTGCTAAGTGGCCAAAGAATCAAAGGGAAGTTGACGATCATGTGAGGGAATAAACTGGAGGGTTGCACAGAAATTGAGAGGATGCAATTATGAAAGGCCTCTTTCTGTGTTATAATAAAAATAACCTTGATCTTCAAATACCATTTCTCAGATGTCAAAAGGTTGTATCGGTGCTGCAAAGGTGAGAGCCAATTTCTCCTTCACGTCTGTCTTCACTGAAGCCTGAGAAATAACTCTTCAGCAACAGAAGAGGCAGTGGACCATGAAGACCCAGCAATAATGCTCGCTATGACAGACCTGTCATTTTCTCTGTGTCTACTTGTGGTGATACCATCTCTGCAGTTAACACAACCAGATCCATCTACTTTTCAAATAGTTGCAATTATAGTATCTGAGATCCCTGGTAAATCTTATTATTGCCAAATGTGGAAGATGTGGCTGTGAATTTGCAACTGATTTGAAAGTTACTCCCCAAACTTCAGAACTTCAGCAGTAATATCATATGCAACAAGACCTCCGGCTTGTATCCTTCCTGCAGTCAATAAAACAAAATGATTTGATTTACTTGGCTACTATCAAAAGAGTGTTTAATCAGCTGCCTTAAAAGCATTTGTGTCACACTGCAAAGCCTTAATAACTGACCACTGCTTGCTCCTTCAAGATACTGATAACTCCATTTGATATGAATTTTTCCCAAGACTTCTAAAGGAAAAATGGGAGGAAATAATCTATCAGGGAGATTGAAAGAAGAGTGACATTAGAGGACAGCTGACATTGTACTATAATTTATCAAGGGAGGAGTGGATAACAAAAGTAATTGCAGGCGAGCTAGTTTAACTTCAGTAATAGGAAAATTCCTGAAATAATTTCTGAGACAGTGTTCACCTGAACTGAGAAATCCAAGTTCGACAGCAATGATTGTTTAAGGGAAAGCCCAAGGCTCATGTTGCCTACCATTTTAAATTGCACTTTGACCTCTCCATCTGTGGTTACCATGCACTGTTAATAACAAAGACAAGTGTAAAACCTGAGCAACAGCACCTCATTTTTTGTCTCAAAAACAGGCGGATCATTCACCTGGAATATCAACTCAGTTTATCCACGGCTTTGCATTGCACAGCTACTACATTCCTTTGTGTTCACTAACTTACTTCATTAACCTATCAACTGAATAACCTCATCGACAGTGCATTTCCAAGCCAAATGTGCCGCTCATCGTATCAGAGAGAACCCCTTTGTCCAGTCCTCTCTCCTTCCCTCTTTGTAACTTAAACTAGATTACTTTCTTTTCCCAATTTTGGCAAAGGATCCTCAACCTAAATGTTTACCCTTTTTCCACAGAGGCAGCCTGACCTGATGAATGTTTAAAGCAATTCTGTTTCTATTTATGGCTACTGTGATGGTAAGAGTCTCAGGAACAAGTGATGATTAATCATTCATTCAATACTTCTGGCATGATGATTGCAAATTCATATGCTGGACCTCACCACTGTTACAATCAGGGATATTCTTGAAGTCTTCTCAGAGGATTGTCATATTGTTATGGTGAAGACTATTCTTGAAGCCTCTTTCTCCAGTTAACTGTTCAATTATCAACCACCATTCTAGATGTCGCAGAACTGTGGAGCCTTCCTAGCAAGGTAGTTTAGCTCCCTATTGAATTCTCTTTTGCAGGTTTATAATCCTGTGTTATAGGCATCTCATTTCTAATTAGCACCCTTCTGCATTTCTCACTATCAGCACCACAAATACCAATTCCAAGAATCCAAAAGTCTCTAAATTTATTTATTCAAATATTAACCTCAAAAGCACCCATCCTTCAAATCAAACATAATCTTTCATTTTTATAAAAAAAAATCAACCTACCCCTGCTTGATAATGTTAGAACATAACAACACAAGTCCACAGCTTCCTTCGCAGACAAGAAAGAAATAGACTAGCATGGTTAACACTTGAGATTCCTAACCGCAAGAGCTATGGTTACAAAATTGATAGATCAATGTTCTGATACAATGTGGTATTTTTAAAGACAAGTTCAAACAGTTTGCATGTCAACTTTCTCATAGCTTCAAAGAAATTAATGTATACAGTGGAAATTGAACATTAAAACAAAAACATGACTTTGGTAGGCCTATTCATTACCTCAAACAAACGCAGGTCAGCAGGGACTTTATCACCAACAGTCAAGCACACAGTGTCGCCTGGAACCAGCTCTCGGGCAAGCAAGTGTTCCACCTTCCCTTCCCTTATACTAGGGTAAATAAAGAAAAACTCAAGCCAAAACAGTGAACAAAAAAGAAGCCCAAATCAGTACAATACATTACTACTGTTTATACGGAAATTTTATTCTTATTAAGCAGAGGAAGGGAGCATTATCTTTTTGTTAGTCCAACTTTATGTGTACCAAGATTAAGTTTTAGAGTGACACCTGACTCCTGAACTGCACCCCAGCTAAATCTCGAGAGCACTTCCTGCTGTACCTATAGGAATCTGATTTCCCAAACTATGGAAATGCCTTTGAGGAAATGTATTGAGAGAAACAATAGCTAAATCAAAGGAAGCTAGCGTACACTTTATCCCATTTACACATGAAGCCTCTACCAATGCTCAGAACATCCCCAATAATGAGGATGATGGCTTTCGTTGTAAAAGGGAGAAAAGGGTAAGGAAGTTCAAAGCTCCATGTATGATAAATGAAAGATGAAAGGGAAAAAGGTGTATGCCAAACTTCCAAATCACTTTTTAACTAAATTTTTTTTTAAAACAAAGGAAGTTTTAAAAAAGGATGCAGAAATACCAAGACAGATCCCAAACATCTGATAAAATCCTACAAGAAACTCATGGAATCAAGAGTCTCTGGTAGAATCAATAAGATATTTGCATAAAGCCAGAAGACAAAAAGAGCAGTGGTAATAGACAAGTGAATATTTTTCCATAATTGAGAATGATTAACAGTACTCATCCCCAGGAATCAATATGGCATCAATACTTTTGATATCCACAGAACATGAATCTGTAGAATATAATTTCCAAATCTGCTGTGCAACAAAACTTGTTCATGTGGTTACCAGTGAAGAGGACAGAAATGGACTGAAAGACAAAGACAAGCTGAAAGGGAAGACGTGATAGAATAAATGTATAACAGAAGAAATTACTCTTTTTGCTGAGCACATGAAACAATAGATACATTCTTAAAGCATAAATGATGCATAAAAAAGCTGGATTTAATAGTTTTTAAACAACCTCATCTGCTCTGTGATAATAATAATAATGAACAGCTTACTTTTGGTACTTTCATACTTATTAACCATGAAAGCATACACCAGAAAAACTCAGGATAATAGAGATCATACCAGTGGCATTCTGGGGGAACCAGTTTGCTTAGCTCTTCAAGGGATTTTTCTGACCGATATTCCTGTGGGGTATCAGCAAAATTAGTAATACCTTTGCACATGAAGCATCTGCAACATTTAAAATTTCTCACATAGATGTACATGGTAATTAATAATAGCATTATAATCTAGATCAGTTCCAGTTTCACCTTAATGGATCTTGAACTACCTCACACTGTAGTCCATTTCTGAAGTTTTACCTGAATTATTTGTATGTTACGCTTCGTAAAAGATCTCTCTTCTGCCAATCAACTTCTTATTACATAGCCTACCTTTTGACAGTACTTAGGAGCAGATTCTTCTTTAAAGCAGGGATTCTGAAGTGTCCTTTTTGATTACAAGTCGGAAGGTTACAGATTTAAGACCCGATTTATTGACAATACAAAGACCAAAATTACTACACAAATTGAATTACATTGCAATGCTTTTTATGGCTCCTGGCAATGGAATAGAGGAGAGAATTCATGGCAGGTCCCAAGCAAAGTTGAAAAGGTTTTGAGTCACCATCTGAAGCTTCAACATAATTCCTTAAGTGTATATGGTGGTGCTGGGAAGTCTGGGAACCCTGTAGAATTTTCTTTATTTCTGCATAAATATAACACAAAACATGATTAGATCTCCATGCAAGTTCTAAAACTAGATAAAAAGAACCCACTTAAATAAATAACACACAAAAAAATTATACTTGTTCATTTGAGAAAAATGATTAAATATTAAATGCATTTGTTGGAAAAGTATGTCAGCCTCCGAGGCAATGCCTTCTACACAAGCTATTTGGAATCAGGTGTTCCAATCAATGAGATGAGATTGGAGGTGTGGGTTGTAGAGGTGCCCTGCCCTATAAAAAAGACACACAAAGCCAGGTTACTGACAGAGCCTGCTCTTCTCAAGAAAGATCTGTTTATGTGCACCATGCCTTGATCAAAACAACTTTTGACTTTAGAAGAATTGTAGAGATGCATGAAGCTGGAAAAGGCTACAAAAGCATTTCAAAAGATCTGAGTGTTCATCAGTCCACAGCAAGAGAAAATGTCTACAATGGAAGAAATTCAGTACTGTTGCTACTCTCCCTAGGAGTGGGCTTCCTGCAAAGATCGCACCAAGAGCACAAATGTGTAATGATGAGGAAGGTGAAAAAAACCCAAGGATAACAGCAAAAGATCCGCAGAAATCTCTAGAACTTGCTGAAGTCTCTGTTCATGTGTCCATCATAAGAAAAACACTGAACAAGAACGCTGTTCATGGAAGTACACCATGAAGGAAACCAAAGCTCTCCATAAAACATTGTTGCACATCTCAAGTTTGCAAAAGACCACCTGGATGTTCTACAATGCATCTGAGATGATGTCCTGTGGACAGGTGAGACAAAAGTTGAATTTTTTGGCAGAAATGCACATTGCTATGTTTGGAGAAAAAAAGGCCACTTCACACCAACACCAAAACCTCTTCCCAACGAAGCATGGTGGAAGGAGCATGATGATTTGGGATTGCTTTGCTGCCTCAGGACCTGGACAACTTGCAATCATTGAGGGAACAATGAATTCAACATTATATCAAGACATTTTACAGGAGAATGTCAAGGTAGCAGTCTGTCACCTGAAGCTTAATAGAATTTAGATAATGAAACAACACAATGATCCAAAAGACAAGAGTAAATCAACAACAGTTGGTACAAAAAGAAGAAAATTTGTGTTTTGGAATGGCCGAGTCAAAGTCCTGACCTTGATCCTATAGAAATCTTGTGGAAGGACCTGAAGCAAGCAGTTCATGCAAAGAAGCCCACCAGTATCCCAGAGTTGAAGCAGTTTTGTAAGGAGGAATGGCCTAAAATTCCTCCAAGCCGACGTGCAGGATTGTTCAACAGTTACTGAAAATGTTTGGTTGAAGTTATTGCTGTAGAAGGGGGTCACACAAGTTACTGAAAGCAATGCTTTACATACTTTTTCCAACAAATACATGTAATATAGGATCATTTTTCTTAATAAATAAATGAACAAGTATAATGTTTTTGTGTTATTTATTTAATTGAGTTTTCTTTATCTAGTTTTAGGATTTACGTGACGACCTGATCACGTAAATAAATATGGTCATATGTATGCAGAAATCAAGAAGATTCTACAGAGTTCACAAATTCTCAAGCACCACTGTACATTAATTCTGCAAGATCCCCATTATTATTCTTTTATATTCATAAGGAAGGAAACTATCAGCATGGGTACTTTGAAAAACACTCATTGTTGAAAATCTAAATAAAAACTGCAAATTTTGCAAATTTGAAATAAAACATAATACTGAAACAATATAGACCAGACATCGTTTGCAAAAGGAGCAGTTCTGAAGTGAATAGATCTGAAGTGTTAATGTTCTTTCCATAGACCTTTTGACCTTAAAGAAAGATTCAACACATTGTTTTTATTTTAGTGTGCAATATCACAGTATTCACACCAAGGGTTTTTTTTTATTGTACTGTCAGCAATACAAATGTAGGAAAACAAGCATTACTGAAAAATTATAAACCGAACAAAGCCATATCCTTACAGGATCTGTTGGTGCAGCCTGATGACTGACAGGCAGAAAAAATGCAATCACATATTTTTAAAATAAAAATAAAAATGGCAGAAAGATAGTCTCCCAGGAGACTGAATTAATTTTGTGTTGAAGTGCCATTAGGTAAAAAATAAAGTGAATGGCGTACATACTAATATTTTTAAGCTTGAAAATGCAAAGTAATTTTAATCAAATTTACTTATTATTTTTCATCATCAGTCCTTCTAGGGAAAAGATTGGAATGCACACCCTTAATGATAAATTGCTTTCAGGACTGACAGATAACTATATCATTAGGTCTATGCTATGTCTTAAAATACTATAAAGAAAAAATATTGCCAGTGCAACTTCATTGCTTTAAAATGGATCATACTAAAATCCTTGAAAGGTACATAGTCAAATTTAACTTGTTATCAGAGAAATTTATGAGGCGAATTTGGGAGGAAAACTGCTCAGCATGGATTCAAGAAAAGATAGGTATCTTGATTAGACCAGATTTTCGTCATTGGAAAGATTTTAAGTTGACATAACTGTGATTTTAAATAAAAGGAAATAAAAGAAAGCAAATGGGGAAAAAAAGTCCTGATGAAGGGTCTCAGCCTGAAATGTCAACTGCACTCTTTTCCATACATGCTGCCTGGCATGCAAAGTTCCTCCAGCATTGTGTGTGTGTTGCTTGGATTTCCAGCATCTGCAGATTTTCTCTTGTTTTGGAAATGGAAAAAATAGCAATCCAAGCAAGTTTTCACAATGGTGGAGGTCAAGGGAAGCACAAAGCCATTTGAAACATAGGAGCAGAATGAGGGCATTCGGCCCATTGAGGCTATTCTACAATTTGAAACTGGCTGAACTTTATTCCTTCTCAATCCCATTCCCCTGCAACCTTTGATGCCCTTAGTAATCAAGAACCTATCAAACTCTGTTTTAAATATACCCAATAACTTGGATTCCACAGCATTCTGGGGCAATGATTCACTATCCTATGGCTAAAGAAGTCCCTCCTCATCTGTTCTAAAGGTAAATCCTTCTATTCTGGCTGGGCCCTCTGGTCCTAGACACTCCCACTACTGAAGACATGCTCTCCACTCTGTCTCAGCCTTTCAATATTTCAAAGGTTAAATGGAACCCGTCCCACCCATTCTCCTGAACTACAGTAGGTACAGGCACTGAGCCACTAAACGCTCCTTGTAGGTTAACCCTTTCATCCCTAGGATCATTGTTGTAAATATCCTTTGGACCCTTTCCAACGCCAGCAAATCCTTTCCTACATATGGGGTCCAAAACTGCTCGCAATACTCCAAATGCAGTCTGACCAATGCCTCATAAAGCCTCAGTATGGCATCCTTGCTTTTATATTCTAATCCTCTTAAAATGAAGGCTAACTTTATATTTTCCTTCCTTACTACTGATTCAACATGCAAATTAACCTTTAGAGAATCCTGCACTAGGACTCCCAAATCCCTGTGCACTCCAATTTCTGAATTTGCTCTCCAGTTAGAAAATAGTCTATGTCTTTACTCCTACAAAAGTGCAGTACCATACACTTCCTGACACTGTATTCCACCTGCCACTTCTTTGCCCATTCTCCTAATCTGCAGTCTCCCTCCTTCCTCAACACTGCCTGCCCTCCCCATCTATCTTTGTATCATTCACAAACTTGGCCACAAAGCCAGTAATTCCATCATCCCGATCATTAACATACAACGGGAAAAGAAGCAGTCCCACCACTAATCCTTGTGGAACTTTCAAGCAATCAGAAAAGTCCTACTTTAGTCCCACTCTTTGCCTCCTGCCAATCAGCCAACTTCTGTCCATTCTTCATGTAATAGGTGCAGCCTTATGTGCAGCACCTTGTCAAAGGCCTTCTGAAAATGCAAGTAAACAATATCCACTGACTCCTTTGTCTATCCTGCCTGTTATTTCCTCAAAGAATTCCAACAACTTTGTTAAGCAAGATTCTCCCTCAAGGAAACCATGCTGACTTTGGCTATTTTATCACGTGCCCCGAAGTAACCCAAAACTTCATCCTTACTAATGGACTCTAACAACTTGCTATCTATTGAAATCAGGCTAACTGGCCTGTAAGTTCCTGCCTTCTGCCTTCCTCCCTTCGTGAAGAGTGGAATGACATTTGCGATTTTCCAGTCCCCTAGAACCATTCCAGAATCTAGTAATTTTTGGAACATGATTATAAATGCCTCCACAATCTCTTTGGCTACCTCTTTCAGAACCATGAGATGGAGCCCATTGGTCCAGGTGACCCATCTACCTTGACTTGCCTATCTTCAGATCTCTCAGCTTTCCAAGCACCTTCTCCTTCATAATGACAGCTACATTCATTCCTGCCTCCTTAAAGGTTCAGGTGTTCAAATTTCTGCCATGTTGCTAGTATCTTCTACAGTGAAGACTGATGCAAAATCCATATTCATTTCATCCGCCATTTCTTTGTTCCCCATTATTACTGCTCCATTGTCATTTTCCAATGGTCCAATGTCCACTCTTGCTTCTCTTTTACATTTTATTTATCCAGAAAATCCTTTGGTAACCTCTTTTATAGTATTGGATAGCTCACTTTCCTATTTCATCTCTTCCCTCCTTACAGCTTTTTTAGTTGTCTTCTGTTGGTTTTTTAAAGCTTCCCAATTCTCTACCTTCCTACTTTTTTTGTTCCATTAAATGCCCTCTCATAGCACTAGGCATGCTGTAACATTTCCATTTACATTAGTGAGCTGGACAGATTGAAATTAACATGGATTCATAAATCAATTTCGTAGATTTTAGGTGTGTATAAATTAAAAGGCATTTTCTTCTCTCAGATGAATTCATACACACCTGAAAATCACATCTGTTCACAGTTAGTCATATACCACTATACATATCAAAAACTGTGCCAGTACATGAACATAAAGGGTGAAGAAACAATTTTCTTCATGTATAACAACACTTAGGGGAAATCTGTCAGAACCTTTTCCTTGGAATGGCTAATGTCACAGATTCCACTGGGAGAAGAAATTATTGCGGCCTGAGCAGAACAGACAGGAGCTGCAATAATACTCATGCTTGATGGAGTTGACAGGCACGTGACAGAGTACAAGTTACATAGAGTATAGTTTAAAGGAAAAAAAAGTGAGGGAATAGAACTGATGAATGCTCGAAGAACCTGTGAAGACACTTTTGAGAACATATATGCTTCCTCCTACATCTTAAGAAAATGAAAATTCAATTTATCTTCCTACTACTGATAAAAGCAATATTACAGAAATATTAGTATTTGACAATACGCAAGCTTAAGATTATTGACAACAGTGATAGCTTAGAAACACCCGGAAAATCTTAAAATTTATATTTCCATGTTTGAGTGAATTTTAAATCAGAATAGAGATACAAACCTGCACAAATGCCACTGTAACCACAATCAGAATAGCCTAACAGAGAGAAAGAGAGAAAAAGAAAAATGTTATTAATCCAACATTATAATCATTTTTTTCGGAAACAGATTGAATATTGATCACTTAATGCAAAATTAAAATATTGTAAAATACTTTCATGATTGTTTAACTATCAAAAAATTTATTTTACATATAATAATTGCATAAGTAAATTAAAAGATTAAGATTGTCCTGAACAAGGCAATGTCACATCAGCAAGACTAAAATTAGGCTTTATATCATCAACAGTTAACATTGAAATGCTTGGTGACCGCTAAAAGAATGATAAAATTACTATGTTAACTATGGGGAAAATTACCATCCTGTTAAAAGAACAATAAGTCTGGTGCATTCGTTCTATCAAATGCAGAAGTCCTAGATTCACTTGCAGAACAGACCAGAACGCCGAATCTGCCAGTTCAGTCTGCTTCTGCATTAAACGAAGTGAAATAGCTAAGACAACCTTGCTTATATTCACAAATTAAACTACCTAGAACTGTGTAATATTAGATCTAATGTAGGTCCAGAGATTCATTTGATTAAAGACTAGGTTAAAGAGAGTGTATTCCCTGTTCCAAATAATTATTTTAATACAACACTTCCAATTCTTTGTATTGTTTTTAATAGTTTAACTTATTTTAAAACTTTATTTTAAATCACTTGCTTCAATTCTCCTGCTCAAGGATAACGGGGATAGGCAAGTGAATGATGGCTCAGCTTATGATGCCCATATCCCTTCTATGAATATTTAAAAATTGTGATAAATATTAAATGTCTCCTAAAATCCTGCACTGCTCTATATTGCCAGATTCTCAAATTCATTAGGTCAATAAGATTGGCCCTCCAGATAAATACAGGTGCAGGAGAGACACGGATAATACAGAAGCTTGGACTCATGAAATACACTTTGTACATATGAGCCAGCAAGTTCAGGAAAAGACAAGATGGAAGTTAACAATCTCCATAATCATGAGACCATAAGACACAGGAGCAGAAATAGGCCATTCAGCCCATCAAGTCTGCTCCACCATTCCATCATGGATGATCCCAGATCCCATTCAACCCCATACACCTGCCTTCTCGCCATATCTTTTGATGCCCTGACTGATCAGAAAATTATCAATTTCCCCTTAAATATACCCACAGACTTGGCCTCCACCGCAGTCTGTGGCAGAGCATTCCATAGATTATACTCAGATCATATTGCCATAATTCAATATTCATCACTTACAAATGCCAACTTAATCTCGAACCTATCTGTAAATCTAAGGGATTGCTAGATTGGCATATTAATTACACATTAAATGACCCCACATAGTAAAGGCCCACAATTACCAAGGTTGGTTTTACATACACATGTAAGTAGTTATGCTTATGTGAGAATGCTGTTCTTGGGACTACAGTTCAGCATTCAACACCATAGTTCCACCCAGGCTCAACAAGAAGCTCAGAGACCTGGGCCTTGACCATGCCTTGTGCAGCTGGATCCTGGACTTCCTGTCATATCTCCAACAGGTGGGAAGAGTGGGCTCGCTCACCTCCACCTTTCTGACTCTCAATACAGGAGCCCCTCAGGGCTGGGTACCAAGAACCCTCCTTTGCTCCCTGTATACCCATGACTGTGTTGCCACCCACAGCTCTAATCTGCTAATTAAATTTGCCGATGAAACTACATTGATTGACCTAATCTCAAACAATAACGAGGTGGCCTACAGGGAAAAAGTCATCTCTCTGACACAGTGGTGTCAAGAAAATAAACTCTCCCTCAGTGGATTTGGGGTTGAGAGGGTAAACAGTTCCTCAGCATCCACATCACCGAGGACCTCACGTGGTCTGTACACACCAGCTGTGTGGTGAAAAAGGCACAACAGTGCCTATTTCACCTCAGATGGCTGAGGAAGTTTGGTATGGGCCCCCAAATCCCAAGAGCTTTCTAAAGGGGCACAACTGAGAGCAGCCTGACTGGCTGCATCACTGCCTGATATAAGAACTGCACCTCCCTTAATCGCAGGACTCTGCAGAGAGTGGTGCGGACAGCCCAGCGCATCTGTAGTTGTGAACTTCCCATGATTCAGGGCATTTACAAAGACAGGTGTGTAAAAAGGGCCCATAGGATCACTGGGGACCCGAGTCACCCCAACCACAATTTATTCCAGCTGCTACCACTCGGGAAACAGTATTGCAGCATAAAAGCCAGGACCAACAGGCTCCAGGACAGCTTCTTCCACCAGGCCATCAGACTGATTAACTCAGGCTGATTTGAGTGTACTCTATATTACACTGACTGTTCTATTTGTTATAAATTACTATGATTGCACATTGCACATTTAGATGGAGATGTAACGTAAAGATTTTTACTCCTCATGTATGTGAAAGATATAAGAAATAAAGTCAATTCAATTACTATTCAAGCAAAGTCAACTAAATGCTCCAGTCCTGAACAAATACATTTTAAACTAATCAGTCTCATTCTGTGTTGTTTAAACATATTAAAATAGGAGCAAGGAGCAAGATATGGAGTAGTTCAAATTGCATGTTTTTACTCCTGATTTGTGTACTTGTACCTCTATCTATACATTTAAGTGTACATTCACATCTTACCACTGTAATGCTGACCGCATCATCCAGCTGGTGCATTAGAACACTGATAACAGCTGAAGCCAGAAGCAGCATAATAAGAGGATTTTTAAACTGAAAAATAATTGTAAGAAAAGTTTAACAACATATTTCTGATGGACCTCCAGTTCACAACTTTACAAGAAAGCAACAGGTGTAAAATGAGAATCTTACTAACATTCATTAATTCTCTACTATTTCAAGATGGTTGCAAGAACCGTAACTCAAGCTTTTTTGGCAAAACATCATGGGCCAGAGGGCGTGCCCTGCCCTGCACTGTACTGTTCTGTGTTGTCTGCATTATAGGTTATGAGCTTGAAATGCACAATGTATTTTTGAAACTGAAACTGATCCTGATCTCAATGTCTTCTGCGGAGGTATTATTTCAATTTCACCAAAAGCAGAATTTAACTGGGTGAGACAAACCATAGTGCATGATTCCTTAGGAAGGAAACAGAGAGCAACAATGATGTTCAGATTTATCTACCTTAAACAAACAACATGCCTTTGCATAGTGATATCAAAATAAAATAGCATGCTTTGGTAGGTAGTGTTCATCAAGAATAACTCCTCTTAATAAAAAGGGATCTACATTTCTACAGCATCTATCAGAAGGTCACAGAGTGCTCCACAGCCAAAAATATACTTCTGCTATCTAATCAGCAGCAGTCAGTCTGTGCACAGCAAACTCTTGCAAACAACATTTTGATGAACTAACTTGCTTTAGAATACTGACTGAGAGATACACACTAGCGAGGACACTGGAGAATCATATTTATTTTTCCATGTAAATAATCTATCTAATCTGATGGATAGGTTTATTTTCTCATCAGAAAACAGAAACTCTTTTGACTGTAGCTCTCACTCAAGACTGCAACGAATGAAATTATTTTTATTGCTCATGCAGTTACTACTATCTCATCTTAACAACTGAAGAATAATCTGGTCTATTCAAGCCAGAAAAGGTGTTCCACACTGCAAAGGACATACATTTGCTGGCTGATTATGGATTATGATTATGATTATGGCTGCCCTTGATGGAAAGATGTTGAAAACATTTGCATTCAACTAGTCAGAAACTCACCTTGTGAACAACATGGAATCAGGAGCAAACTCAAATACCACTTTTATAGCCTTTCAGAAGAATTGCATTACTAGTCTCTTGAAATTCCAGTATAACTTAAGAAATCAACAACTTGCCACTATCATTTTTGATGCCCATTCAAAACTACCTTGAAATTGTAAGACTTCTCTTATAGAGCTCACTTGTCCCCTTTTAGGTACCAAAATAAGTGTGTATTAAACAAACTGGATCTCTGCCATCTGAACACCACTGGGCCATTGTCATAATGCAACTAACACTGAGAAAAACATTTCTCTAACCTGAGAAATATATTTTTTCCACAGAGGCTCATCTTCATTGATTTCAAATTCATTCCATCCGTGGTATGCCCGACGACGAGAAATTTCACTATTCTTTAGGCCATTATGAAGGTCGCTCTGTGTTAAGATAAACAGGGTTTTAATAAATGCATCAAGATCACTGATAATGGCGTTATACACACTGAGGCACATGTTGCAAAATGCAACGCTGCCACCTTGACTGTAATGAATGGAAAACAATGCCATTCTGTATAAAAAAGCTGTTGATTTCACTGTGAATTTTGAAATTTCCCACAATTTATCTTCTCTTTCAAGCCCTTTTGAATTATGCCACTTACAGTGTGAAGGTTACATTCACACATCCAAAGAACTTTGAGTAAATCACAATGAAGTGCCATATTCAAGGCTGGAAATGAACCATTTAACTACAGTACTGCAGCAGTAGGCCATTCATCCTCTTGTACCAACTGTACCATTCACTTGGTCTTGTATCTCAACATCTACCAACCCATTGATCCATGTTACTTGATAGATTAATAGATTTTTTTAAAAATTTGTGCACAATTATACTTTTTTTATACTTTATTGTCGCCAAACAATTGATACTAGAACATACAATCATCACAGCGATATTTGATTCTGCGCTTCGCGCTCCCTGGAGCACAAATCGATAGTAAATATTAAAAATTTGAATTATAAATCATAAATAGAAAATAGAATAGGGAAAGTTAGGTAGTGCAAAAAAAAAAATGAGAGGCAGGTCCGGATATTTAGAGGGTACGGCCCAAATCCGGGTCAGGATCCGTTCAGCAGTCTTATCACAGTTGGAAAGAAGCTGTACCCAAATCTGACCGTACAAGTCTTCAAGCTCCTGAGCCTTCTCCCGGAGGGAAGAGGGACGAAAAGTGTGTTGGCTGGGTGGGTCGTGTCCTTGATTATCCTGGCAGCACTGCTCCAACAGCATGCGGTGTAAGGTGAGTCCAAGGACGGAAGATTGGTCTGTGTGATGTGCTGGGCAACAATTACATGCTGCAGGTTGTAATCCCTCACAGTGATAGTTCCCTCATACATTTACTGTAACAATGAAGTGAAACGGTTTTAGGGGTCACAAATATTACCTAGATGTTGTCTGATATGCCCTTGATATTAACTGGATGCTCAGCCAATGATCAGGACTTGCACGATATGCTTCAATGAAGAGAGAAGCAATCCTTGAAGAACAAATGGCATCGTGCAGAAGTTTTGTTCAACAATCATATCATGGGAAGACTGGCCTTAGAAAACCCAAGGCTCTATGACAGCATTCAGAATAGCAGATTTAGAATGGCTTAAGTTTCAAGCTCTTCATTACCTCCAAGAAAATTAAGGTGATCTTAATTGCCAGGAAGTTCATAGAGTGGTTTTCTTATTCTTCAAGATGAAAATGCTCAAAAGCATCTTCTTCCAAAAGAGTCCACTTTCATCCATGTTTAACACTAGTTTTGGAGATTATCCACCTTTCTCAATTATTCGTCTCAGCTCTTGTTAGCCAGAAGAACCTTGAGCTATCAGAGTCCTTGTGCTAACTGCTCCCCCCACAAGACAGAGATTATATAAATGCCAAATGAAACATTCAAACAGCCACGGCTAGCTTTTAGTGCACTGACACTTCCAAAAATCCATTACCCCAGTCCCACAATCATACTCTTTCAAATCTTTCTGTAACAATTTTGCATTTTTCTGGATAATAAAACACAGGAGAATATCCACTTGATTCCTATCTTACGATTCTTCTTCTATTCTCTCTATTATAATATCTTTAACACTCTGATCTGTTCTGAGAAAGATCTTGCACACGTAATAATCTAAGATGTCAACTCAGATCTGCAACATAAAGCCATCTTAAATAAGCCATTGAATAAATTCTAATGAATCTCTGTAAGCAGATGAGAATTACAACCCAATGTCAAAATGTCAGAGAAAGAAGGACTGCATGAACAGTATATTGGGTGAAGATTCCAAAATTCCTCGTTATATTAAAAAAACGGTAAAATCCAGGGAAAGTACCCAAAAGAGGTAATGGCATTATAGAAAGAATCTGTGAATGTTATATAGCGACCAGTATACAGCGGAATTCTTTCCACTCTATTTCCCCACTTCATGGTCAAACACACCTTACCTGCAAAATACTAGCAACTTCATCCACAGGTAGTTCACTTGCCCTCTTTGACGACAACACTGGAATCATTATTTCATCTTCTCTGTGGAACAATTCCTCAGATCCCGGAATCTAAAGAACCAGATATTTTTTAAAGGTTTTAAAAAATGGAAGTAATCTTTAATGTAACTTAAAAGTTTGAGTACTTTAATAATATATAGTACAGTTCATGTTTGCACAATATAGTGAAGCTTGACCATATTACACCGAGGATTAACTAATATCAGCATAGCTGCACTCTATGCATCCTGAGGCTATTTTAAAAAATTATGAAGAGTAACAATTCTGATCCCCTGTAATTTTAAAGTGTGACTACTTAACTTTAAGTTGAACAAAGTATCCACAGTACTCAGCTCAGGCTAACCAAGTTAAATTATGCAGGCTTGAATGTGTCAGGATCTAAACAGATATTCAGTGCAGGATGAAAAGGAAAAGGTCCATTGTCAGGTGAAAGAAATTCTTACATGTAAATACAGCATAGTGATCCAGGGAGTAGAGCTGCTGCTTCACAGCTCTTCTGACCTGGATTCAATCCTGACCTCTCTGCTGTCAGTGTAGTCTTTTCATTTTCTCCCAAAGAAATGCAAGTTGGGAGATTAATTAGTAACTGCAAATGGCTCCTGGTGTGTAGGTGAGTGATAGAAATCTAGGGGAGAAATTGATGGGAATGCTGAAGAAAAAGTAATTAATGCAAGATTCATATAACAGGGTGTTCAATGGTCAGCATGAACTTAGCTAAAGAACCTACCACTGTGTATAACATTCAAAACCACTTATAACCAATGGACTACCCTTTAAAATGTAATCGCTGTAATAAAGAACATAGAATAGCACAGCATGGTACTGGCTTTCCAGCCCATGATGTTGTGCCAACCTTTTAACCTACTCCAAGATCAATGTAATGCTTCCCTCCCACACAGCCCTCTATTTATCTTTCATCCAAGTGTCTATCTAAGAGTCTGTTAAATGTCCTTAAAGTATCTACCTCTACCATTACCCTGGCAGTGCATTTCACAAACCCATCACTCTGTAAAAAAAAATTCTTAACTCTGACATCCCTCATACTTTCCTCCAATCAGCATAGATTTATGCCCTCATACATATTAGCCATTTCCACCCTTGGGAAATGGTCACTAGTCATCCAATCTACCTATGCCTCTTATCCTATATACCTCTATCAAGTCACCTCTCATCTTTCTTTGCTCTGAAGTGAAAAGCCCCAGCTTGCTCAATCTATTCTCAAAGACATGCTCTCTAATCCAGGCAGCATCCTGGTAAATCTTTTCACCCTCTCTAAAGCTTCCACATCTTTCCTATACTGAGGTAACCAGAACTGAACACAATAATCCAAGTGTAGTCTAAACAGAGTTTTATAGAGTTGCAAAATTACCTCACAGCTTTTGAATTCAATCCCCCGACTAATGAAGGCCAACACATTACACGCCTTCATGTAATGTAAAAAATGCAAATGTCAATTTACACACAAGAAACTCTCACAAACTATATGATACTAATTGCCTTCTCTTGTTTAGTAATACTGAATGAGGGTTTGTTTGGGCCAGAACAATGGAGACATTTCTCCTATCTACAAAAATACCACAATGCGACATTTTATATCCATCTGTGAGAACAGATTGGGTTTGGTTGAGAATATTGGATGACACCTTCCACAGTGCAACAATAATTTTGCTCACTATGGAGATTATTGGCCTCAACAATTCTATAGCTCAGGGAGGAACATCCAACAGTCCAGAACACAGTGGCATAGTGGTCAAATGTTAAAGCAAGTCTACTTGATTGTTCAGGTGGCTACAAAAAGGACTCAAAACATTTTATGAAAAGGAGGGGGGTGTGTCCAGGCCAGTTCTTTAACATGACTTCACTGTGGAAGCAGTTTGATGAAGATGTTAACCAGATTCTGGAGGCAACGGTGAAGGGAGGGGTTGATAGGAAGCTGCAAGCCATGCCAACAATTATTGTTAGTATCGTCCAGTGGAGATTGGTTGTAGGGGATTTGTAGCCCGTTCTTTAGTTACAGCCCTCAGCATTTTGGGCGTCGAGGGAGAGAGGAAGAGGAGAGCCATCCGCAGTACCACCGATGCAGCAGAGAGGGCCTCAAGATGGTTGTGGCTCAAAAGAGGGCAGCCATGGAGTCATAAGTAGCTAGCCATCTGGACACAAGCTGGGGTCTGATCAGCCCCGGCTGGGTCACCTGGAGGAGGTTGTATGATGTTGAAAGACCCGAAACACCCGATGATTCCAGAAACATCACTGAAGATGTGTCCAGAAGCATCAATAGATGTATGCATACAGTAACCTTCCTATGGTACCAGCAGAAACATCATACAACTGGAAGAAAATTATTAACCTCCAACAAGAGAATATGTCTTCAGTCAATTTGATGCTTGAGCCAAATTAACCTGACATCCTAAAAATAAGCAAATAAAATGTGACTAGGAGCATTCAAAAATCAACTAAAGAGCAACTGGATATATATTTTATTAAAAACATTCATAGTATGTAGATATTGGCAAGGCTAGCCTTTAATTTCAGAAGGTGGTGGTTAAAAAAACTGAGATACTGTGGTGAAGGCACTCCATAACATGTTGGGTGGGGTGGTTTAGGATTATGATTCTGCAGTGATGAAACAATGTTAATAATATTGCCAAGTTGGGATGTTGTGTGCATCTTGGTGGAAAAACACTGTAGCTTCAGTAAATAATTAGGACGATAAATAGAATGTTGACTTTGACAGTGGGAGTATATATTAAAAAAGTAACCTTATTACAACTATACAAAAGTACTCCAAAATGTATCATCCCATATTTAAGCCTTCAGTCATATATAAAAAAAACACCCATCAGCCATCGTTCATTACTTTCTGCCACACGTGTTTTTCAGATCCAAACTGCAACTCCTAATTTGGATCCTACTTTTCCAACTGGTCTGTCAAAAGCCTTGATAAAATCCATGCAGGTGATATGAAATCCATTTACATTTGACTGTCCTTAATAACCTGTGCCATTTTAAAAACACTTAAACTGCTCCTCATAAATGATTGATTCTAATAATTTGCTAAAGTTAAATCAAGTGTCTTATAATTGTGGAGTTATCACTTCCACCCTTTTTAAACAGTACAATATTAAAAATTCCTCAATCCACCAACATTCTTATGGCAAGGAAGAAAAGAAATTAATAGCCAAATCATGGCTCCCTACTGCTTACTCCCTTGCTTCTTTTAACTATGTGGAATATATTTTGTCTGGGCAGAATCAAGTTTATTATCACTTATATCTGACATGAAATTTGTTTTGTTGAGCAAACAGTGCAAAAACAAAGTTACTATAAATTATAAATATTTAGTGCAGAATATAAAGGAATTATGAGGTAGCATTCATGGACCGTTCAGAAATGTAATAGCAGATGGCAGAAAGCTATTGCTGAATCGTTCGGTGTGGGTCCAGGTTTTGTTCCTCCTCCCTGATAGTAGTAACAAGAAGAGGACGAATCTCGAAAGGCAACTGTCCTCAGTGACAGATGCAACCTTCTTCAGACACCTTCTTCTAAAGATGTTGTCAATGGATGCAAAGGTTATGCCCATGATGGAGTCTAAAACTCCCTGCAGCATCTTGTGATCCTATACATTGGAACCTCCCTACCAGGCAGTAATGCAAGCCATCAGAATGCCTTCCATCCTACATCTTCGCTGTCTTCACTGACATACCAAAGCCGAAACACAGATTCTGCAGACGTTGTAAATCTTGAGCAATACGTTCAAGATGCTGGAAGAGCTCAGCAGGTCAGTCAGCTTCTTTGGAGCAAATCTCCTCAAACTCCTAACGAAGTACAGCCTTCTTCTTACTGCTACAATGTGTGGCTCCAGGACTGATCTGCCAACTGATCTATCCACTTTCAAATAAAATGCTAAACCCCAAAAGTTATTCTTCTCTTATGTTTACCCCTTGCAATACTTCCATGGGGAGAATAAACTTAGATTAGTATGAAATGCGTGCTTGAGAGCTAGCATGGATTTGATGGAGCAAAGGGCCTGTTTCCAGGCTCTATGATGCATCCTTCTCAATCTGCTTTCCGTTTGATAATCAAGAGATTGAAAACTTGATTGCTAATAGTCTTTTTCACCAAGAGGCCAATACATTCAACATAGCTACAGAGTAGTAAGATTAGAAATAGACTAGAAAACCCTCAAGTAAGATTGATTTTGAAAGAATAAAGGGGTTGATTTGTAGTTATCCTATTACCTAGAATCTTAATGCAGCTACACTAAAAATCTGAGGCCTTAAAATATTCTCAAACACAGCTGAACCTGGATTTACAGGTCCTCCCCAACTTATGACAGAGTTCCATTCCTGTGAAGTGTTTGCAACCTAAACAGTTCACAAGTCAGAAATGCGGCCACAAACCGAATACTACAGCACACAGTCAAAGACCCAGCCTGCCAGTCTCACTCTTGCTCTATATACAGTCTCCCTAATGCTCTATATACAGGCTGTGCATAAGTTGGGCATTCATAGGATGGGAATAGCTAACTTTAAACAGTGCTATAAATAACAAGTAGGCCACAAAAGTGGAAGACAATCACTCCACAACTTTAACAATTCTGAAGGATATTTATGTTGCTCAGGTTTCGTTCATTGGTATAACTAATTAATCTTGAGTATTACTAACAGAATAAAGTAAAATGTTTAATACAGACTGGTTTTGAAATTTGTAGAACTCAGACGACTACTATACTGTAGCTACCAAGCAGATTCCAATCAGATTCTATAAAATACCAAAGTTAAAAATACACTTACAAGGAAAAATACAGCATGGTCAGATTTGCATTGACTTGTCATCACTACAAAGTGGACCCAGGTCAACATAAATTGAATGCTATTATCCAACTGCAATCAACAGTCACAATTTTTTGGCCACTACAATACAGGCAAGATGGTAAAGCCATTACTAGTTTATAAAACTATGGGACATGGTACTAACATTATGAGATACTGTCCTTTCTTTGCATCATTGTGTCAATTATTTCATAAACTCAAATATTTTAAATAGTTTCGTTATTTGGTTTAAAATTTGTGAATTGACACTTGAATCAACATTGCAAAAAGTAAAACAAAAATGTACAAGAATTTGCTGAAGTCTACAAGGCTTAAATCATAGATATATGCACTCAGGTATGTAACATTTGCACAAATAAAATTACAGGTAAAAAATGCTTACCAACAAAATTTTCTCAGCAAAACTTAACGCATGCTCAACATTTTACAGACAATGCAGTGATGCTTACTTTTTAAATCAGAGTAAAATAATAAACAACTGACAGTGTTGAAGCAGTCAACGTTGAGATTGTTCTGTATTGAAAGCCATGTAAAATTATGGGCATCTATTTATCAACTTGAATACATCCTACTAATAAAACTACAACTGATGTTAGGGAAATGATTTTCTCTACTTTTGCCAAATTAACACAGCAGATCTTCTTCCAATATTTTGTATTCTCTTATGACATAGGAGGTGACACAGCCAATCGCCCAGTGTTGATTCCCAGAGCAATCCTATTTTTCCATTTATTTCCCAGTAACCTATATTCTCTCACTGGTCCACTACTCCATCCCAATGCCCACCCACCTACATCAAAGATGGTTTATAGCAGTTAATTTACCAAACAGCAAACATTCTGGATGTTGGAAGAAACCAGACTACCACCCAAAGAAAACCCATGCCATCACATACAGTATGTACGAACTCTGCACCAATCTGGATCAAACCTGACACTATGAGGCAACAGCAGCAGCATCATCATTTGTGCCAATTTTCCACCTTTTGTAGAATAAAACATTCTTGAACAGATTAAGCATGGATTCCCAAATCTCTGATGCAATACAATTTGAAACCAGCCGCAGCAGAAGTACAAGCTTCAGTTTTAAATAGGCATACAGAGTGGCTACAAAGGTTCAACAGATTGGCTCCTGCAGATGTTGAGTGGAGAACCTTAGAAAATTGAAGGGAACTTATTGAAATAAACAAAATTCTTACAGAGCTGATAGATTCTTTCTGTGAGTATATTCAAAACAGAATGGATAGGTTTTGGACATCAAGGGAAATAGGGAGAATGGGGTTAGTGAAGGAAAGTGACAGCAATATAAGAGATCAGCCACAAACTTACTGAATAATAGCACAGGCAGGAGGGTCCAAATGATATAAATCTACTTCCATATTGCATGCTTATTCACAAATGCTTAGAAAATAAAAACTGTCCATCCTACACATAGCATTACCTAAATAACATGCAGCTTAATCATCTATATTTAAATTCAATGCCATTACTATTGTTGAGTTCTTAAGAAGGATCTCATGGTAACTGAAACTTGATTCCAATCAGCTACAGAAATATAGTGGCTACAAGGGCATATCTGACCAAGGAATATCCATTTAAGACTACATAAGAGAATAATAAACAAATTGTCGATGATACTAAATGATGAAAGAGCAACAAAATTACAAGGTTCTACAAAGATGGTGCAAACAGTCAGAGACAACCATTTTATGTAGCAAGTTGGATACACCTTGTAACTACCTTGGATTCAATACCCTAACTTTGGAGACATAAATAATGTTGGGATGTTGGGAAATATTCAATTACATAAAGCATTAAGAACTAATTTGCAAATTGAATGATATGGCCAGAAAGACTACAAGGATATGCAGGTAACACAACCCAGGACAAAACCTTCTTGATTGGCAACCCATCAACCTCACTAACCATTAATTTCCTCCACCATCAGTGCTCAGTAACGGCTCACACACCATCTACAAAGAGCATTGTAATTACTTGTTCAAGCGACTCCAACAGGACTGCAACCATAAAGAACAAAGGCAGCAGGTGCATGGCAATAGCATGACCTACAAACTCTGCTCCAATCTTAGACCAATTCAATTTGGAAATAGATCATTAGCCCTTCATCATTACTAGGCCCAAATCCAGGAACTACCCAACACCAGTTCGGGAGTATCTTCAATTTACAGACAACCACCACATTATGGCAGTTCATTTAACAGAAATTCACCCCCATTTAATTCACAACTCAATACAAAAGATCTGGAATACAAAATAAAAATACATTGCTACAAGATTTATGTGAAAAAAATAAATAAACTTCACATTTTGTCAATTCTGGTTTCTTGACCTATTTGCAGATGACAATTTTCTTGGAATGCAAAACAATACCCCACTATCCCGTACCTGCGTAACAAGGAATTCTGTATTCTGCAGATGTACCATGGAGAGCATTCTAACTGGTTCATTGCCATCTGGTATGGAGGGGCCACCACCCAGGATTGGAAAAAACTGCAGAGGGTTGCAAATTCAGCTAGCTCTATCATGGGCATTAGCCTCCCCACGATCAAGGACACCGTCAAAAGACGATGCCTAAAAAAGGTGGCCACTCAGTACACGTCCTCTTCTCATTGCTACCATCAGAGGAGGTACAGAAGTGTGAAGATGTGCGCGCGTGCGCGCACACACACACACACACACCACCCACCAATTTTAGGAACAGCTTCTTCCCCTCTGCCATCAGATTTCCTCACAGACAATGAACCCATAAACAGTATTTTTTTGCTCTTGTACTACTTATTAAAATTTGTAATATATATATATATATATATATATATCATAATTTATAGTATACTTTATATATTGCATTGTATTACTGCCACAAAACAACAGATTTCACAACATATATCAGTGGTAATAAACCTGATTCTGATTCTAGGGTCTTCTCCACTTGTTTTGCTCTAACCCCCTTAATAATCTCTCCTGCCCTTGTCCCTATGGGAACCAGATACTGTTAACATTCTTCTTGACAATATCATAAACTTTACAATCTATTACTAATCTTATTGATTCACAGATGGATCAATTTTCTTGAGCTTGATTTTATGTACACTTCCTGAGAATTTTATTTATTTAATGCGTGTCATTATTTACACCAAACATTTTAATCTAGATCTACTCATCTACCTTGTAACCAGTCTCTGACATTAGATTAGATTAGATTCAACTTTATTGTTATTGTGCCAAGTACAGATACAAAGCCGATGAAATGCAGTTAGCATCTGACCAGAAATGCAAAGAATAGTGTTATTTTCAAAATAACTGCGAATAAAAAGTAAGTGCTACAGCACACAAATATAAAAGTACTGAGACAGTACAATATGGGTGTAATACTGCTTAGCGCTGTGATTTGAGGTTCAGCAGGGTCACAGCCTCAGGGAAGCTCTTCCTGTGCCTGCTGGTGTGGGAGCGGAGGCTCCTGTAGCGCCTACCGGATGGGAGGAGAGTAAAAAATCCATGGTTAGGATGAGATGCATCCCTGATAATGCTTTTCGCCCTGCCCAGGCAGCATTTATGGTAGATGTTCTCAATAGTGGGCAATTGGGTGCTGATAATCCGCTAGGCAGTTTTCACCACATGCTGGAGTGCTTTGCGGTCCATTATGGGACAATTGTCATTCCACACTGAGACGCAGTTGGTGAGTATGCTCTCAATGGTACAGTGATAAAAGTCCGTCAGTATCCTGGGACAGAGGTGAGCTTTCCTGATGCTCTGCAGGAAATAAAGGCGCTGTTGTGCCTTTTTGACCAGGATGGAGGAGTTCAGGGACCAGGTAAGATCCTCGGAAATATGGACACCAAGGAATTTGAAGCTTGATACACGGTCCGCTACAGCTCCGTTGATGGCGATGGGGACATGAATGTGGGTCCTAGCATGCCTGAAGTCCACAATGATCTCCTTGGTCTTCTGGGTGTTAAGGGCCAGGTTGTTGTCGGCACACCATGCAGCCAGGTGCTGGACCTCGTCCCTGTAGGCCGTCTCGTCATCCCCTCTGATCAGGCCAACCACCATGCTGTCATCTGCGAACTTGATTATGGAGTTAGAACCGTGTACAGGAACACAGTCATAGGTGAAAGGGAGTACAGAAGGAGGCTCAGCACACAGCCTTGAGGCACGCCGGTGTTCAGGGTAAGAGTGGATGTTTTCCTCTTTATTACCCGGTGAAAAGGCTGAACAAGCCACTTAACCCAAGAGCAAAAATAAATGCTGCTGTCATCTTGAGAAGGGGAAAAAAAGGTTTTAGAATATAAAATTATCAAAATTGCATGAAATAATGAATGGAATGATAAGTGGTTAGGGGAAAAAAACTTTTTTTCCCACGCTAACAAAATTAGCTAAAATCAAATCTAGGGAAAACTCATTGATGACTGCAAGAATTTCCATCATCTTCCCAGATGTATATTTTTTTTAAAAAAAGAAATAAATATTTAAGACAATGGCATAAAGAATCATGGAAATAAGGCAGGAAGCTGTGCCTAGAAAGAAAAAAGGAAGTTTATAATTACACTAAAATAGTTCCAACATTGACTAACAATCTAAAATCTCAAAACATTGGTTTCATGCCCAAGAGCGGAAAACAATGTTCAGTGCCACCTTCCTGCACTTGATCTGTCTCCCTCTCTTCCCCCTCACCGCCAGGTTTGGGAGCTTTATTGCCCTGCAGCCAGTTGGCTTCACTCTCCTCAGCACTGAACTAACTCCACAGATGTGCAGTCACTTTCAGGACTCTGTAGTCCATGTTCTCTGTATTATTTGTTTACTTATTTTTTACTTTTTTCCCCGAGTTGTCCTCTTTTGCACACTGAATATTTGTCAGTCTTGTGTGTGTGTTTTTCATGGATTCATTGTTTTGTGATTGCCTGCAAGAAGATGAATCTCATGGATGTGTATGATATATATTGACAATACACTTACTTTGAACTTTGAAATATTATGGCAACACAAAATTAACACTAATTGACACAAGTTAGACAATAGGATAGAAGAAAGACTGACCTGTAAAACAAACAGAAACAGCTGTTCATAATTTATGATTCTTGCTATGAGATTTTTGTTAAAAATAATTTAGTACACTCATTAAGCATATGGGCTGTAGGCATGAAACAGAGGAGCGGAACCAGAAGAATTAAGGCTTTTATAGAACTACTGCCGATACAATAGGTTAAATGTTTTCATCTACATCTTGCACATAAAAGGCAACAGTCAAATTAACAATAAAATTTAGCACAAACAAGAGAAAATCTGCAGAAGTTGGAAATCTCAGCAACACACATGAAATGCTGGAGGAACTCAGCAGGCCAGACAGCATCTATGGAAAAAAGCATAGTTGACGTCTCAGGCCAAAACCCTTTGGCAGGACTGGAGAAATAAAGCTGAGGAGTCTCTACTGAGGCCCGAAACGTCGACTAATTAAGCATTTAATTTAAAAGGCATCAGGAATGCCTAAAAACTTGAATGGGAACTAACACTAGTTTGGCTGCCCCTTTGATTTTTTTCTGCAATTCACTTTGCAGTCTTTGGTTGTGTGCTAACCAGATTTCAGCAAAATTAGATTTCCCGATTCAAACCTGGAGGACCCAAGACTAAACTTGGGGCGACAGTTACTTAAGTGTCCCAAGTTTTCATTCCACAGGAACAGGAAAATAGGAAGGACTGGAGAAAACTCCATTTTATGGCTATAAAGAGGGATCTTGCTCTGGTTTCAAAGTTCAAAATACATTTATTATCAAATTGTGTAGACTATATACAACCTAGAGATTCAGCTCCTTACAGGCAGCCACAAAATAAAGAAACTCAATGGAACCCAGTAAAAAAAGACCAAACACCTAATATGCAGAAATAAAACAAATTGTACAAACAATAAAAATAAGCAAATAACATTCGGAACTGAAGTTCACGGAAGTGAGTCAACAGCCACAAAGTCACAGCCGATCCAGCAGCCCATTAGTTACAGGCCACAGCCTCAGTTCAGCGCAGAGACGAGTAAACGTCACAGAGCAGTGAGCCAAACACTGGTTCATCCTTCGTCTCCAACCCCAACAGCCTGATCTGACTTTTAAATGGGCCAAACAGCAAGTTATTCCTCCCTCTTGGAGAAGGGTCCTGCTGCTTCGATACGCTATCAGAACTGGGACTGGTTTGCCTGTGGGTCTTACTTTTAAACCTCATTTCTTTGTATGGAAGACACTTTGGTTTATAGTTTATCCAAATTTCACATTCTATGCATCTACCCCCACATTTGCACCACAGCACAATGAAATTTCTTATAACTCAGGGTCATATTCAGCAGAGCAAAAAGTAAATAGAGTACTCAAAGTTTGTGGAACTCTGGAGTTGCCTGCAAAAGGTATGGCAGCCCAAGGCAATTTTTGAACCTTCTGGAAATCAAGAAGTAAAAGGATATGATTGAAAAGAGCAACTGATGTAGCTATGAACCAACCTAATTAAATGGCAGAGCAGGCTCAAATGTTTGTATGATGTCCTTCTGTTCCTTCCTAATTCTTGTGCCAGATTCCTTCAGCACTTGACACTGGCCTTTTAGGGAACAGTTGTTGAAGCAAATGGAAAATAATTCTTTGTTTTCAAGCACCATTATGGTACATACAGCATCAGCAAAAAAAAGAAAATCACATCAAATCGTGGATTATGTTTCAGCTGTATGTAGTGATTAAATTAGCTGCTCGTCTCTGCTTAGGCAATTCTGTTCAAAGGAAATTAAGAGAAATGAAAACAAAGCCCAGTGATCTTTCAGCAGCAGAGTAAAACCAATTAATAATGTACAGAGCTGGACTATTCTCAATCAGGCCCGCATTTCAGGTTCACACCATCCCCCCATTTCCTTGGCCACATTAGCTTTTTGCAAAGTGGTGATAACTGAGCTGTGTCCAGAAAATGGGCAATAGATTCTGATGATGAATGCCATTTAAAACAGTTGAAATAAATCTAAAAGTAAATAAATTCAAATTTGCTGACAAACAAATTATTCCCTTGTAAATCTGTTTTAGGAAGTCTCATCTTAGCAACAAATTAAAAGACAATGCAGAGCTGAAGGGCCAGATCTGAACTGCAACAAACCAGCAGTTCTCCATGGAACTGCCAGCTTAATAAACAAAACAATCTAGTGCAATACATTGAGACACCTTCTTTGTACAAGGTTGTATAATAAATTATTTCTTCTTTTTACTTAATTAAATGCTTGTAGTGCTACGTTTTGAACATGGCAAAGGAACTCAAAGGAAGTCCTACCATAAGACTATCAACAGTTTGATCTTTAAACTGATTATATATAAGATTTTATCTACAGCAAAACACCAGCAAAATGAAAGAAGCGCCTCAGCAGCCACAACATCCCAAGGTTAAGCTGAAACACAGGACATAAACAATTATGCTCACTAACCAAGAGACAGCCACTTTATAGAGGTATTTCTATAAAATATTTTGCCCAATTTCAATTACACAGAATTGAAATTATAGCACAGAGGACAAATCGTAATTGTAAACCACACTTTGTAGAGAGCCACAGTTAGTGATAAGAGTTATAATTTCCATGGCATAACCAGCAAGAAGATTACAAATAAATATTTAACTTGTGTGACAATTTAAAGAAGGATTTTTGCAGACTAGCTACACTTCTTTTAATTACCAGTTAATTGGTTTGTGGTTCTTTATGTCGTCATAGCCTCATAGCCGGAAGGGGGAGGGGGTACGGAGGTTAATGAGGATAAGCTCCCCTACTTATTAAATGCTCCCAATGATGTGCATCTCAAATAGCCTCTGACAATCAAGTCCAGCTCCTGGCCTTCATGGGTGGCTCAGCTACCAAGCCTGGCAAAATAGTTTCGGCTGACAGCATAAGGGCAAAGGCAGGTTATTGGTGCCTTAAAACCATTCGCTCTGGGCAGATGGGGTTAATCAGCCATGGTTGGTGGCACATCTGCGAGAAGAAAACTCTGATCTCAAACCTCACTGCTTTGTGTGGTAGCCACTCATGGGGAAGGCTTCGGAAGTAAACCTGGAGGAAAAATCCAGAGCTGGAGTCTCTAAAGCAGTCCTACTTTGAGTTCACTGCTGACTGGTAACTCCTGCAATGCTGCAAGTACCAAAACTGTAGCGGTCTCTGTGTTCCTTCGGATTCTTCTGCTGCATTGAGAAGGGGAGCCTACTACATGGACAACAACTCGCGCATAGCCCTGGCTTGCATATCGACTGATGTCACTGCACCGACAACGTAGACAGCTAGGACGCAACATCCATGGTTGACCTTGACCAATGAAGGTCCTCAATTGGTATGTAGTACAAAAGTTCTATAAAAATTACAACTCAGTAAAAAGCACTGAAAATATCTACAATAAATATTTAAATAATGATACTGAAAAATCTGAAACTATACCTCCTCTCTGACAGCAATTTAAATGCCATGAGGAAGATCCATCCTGAAATCTACCCATCTAATGAGGTGGAAAATTTCTGTCATCAAATCTTGCAGCTTGATTTAGGGGAGCCTCTAGTTCCAGCAGATATGAACCGCAGACTGAAGCAGCTTATTGGATTCTGCTGTAGTGAAATTCAAATGGCATGGATTTGAGTTAATAAGGTCAGACCTGCTGTTAACTAGGTAAAGCTAGATTTGTCCTTTGCGATTATATTCAAGTGCATGGCCTGCATTTTCAAAATCAAATTAATTGCATTTAATAGTACTTTCCTAATTCATCTTTTCAACATAAAGTCATACAGCACAGAAACAGGCCCAACTTGCCATGTCTACCAAGGTACTATCCTAAACTAGTTACATTTGCCTGCATAGAGTTCATATCCCTCAAAACCACCAATTTTGATGTCTTACTGTGACACATGACATATTTTAAATAACACTCTCTATCTGTGACAAGCCCTCATAATTCAATAAGTAGCAAAAACAACAACACTGTAAGAAATTTGAGAAACTAAACAGCTATTAAGGATGATCTGGAAGTCTACCAGCAAATACTGCAGCTTGCAAAGTACTTGAATTCCCATTTTCCCCATTTACCTTTTGAAGTTATCTACCAACAGAATGTCAGATAACTCGGAAAATTTAATAAAAAATCTTCTGTAGGTGGCCAAATAGCTTCATTAAATTGCTCCTTTTCCCAGAATCAAAACTCATTCACTCACTTATTATGACTTCATCTGCAGACCAGAAATGCATCAAATAAAATAAACTCAAATTTTACATAGGTAGTGTTTTCTTTAATATAGAGGTAGTTCTGCAAAGAACTATTCAGATGATAATAAAAACAATTGGGGATATTACAAACAATTTTTTTAATTATCCCATGTTAATGTAGAATGTAGAATGAAAAAGATTTTGGATAAGAACGTCTTTCAACACAATGCCTCATGGTCTAAACCACCACAAGTTAAGATTCCAGAGACTTAAATATCTACTTGGTTAGACAACCAACAATAAAATAATACACACCTTTATGTGCAAATTCCTTGCTTATTCAAAACCACTAAAAACGGAACAACAGATCATTCATTGCACAAGTTTGGTCTCTGTCCAATTTTTGGTCACAAAGCAATATTTTCACAAAGTAACTTATCATATGTGAAATGTTCCGAGAAGTTTTCAAACACAAGATTCCATAGAAAGGATATAAAACTCTTCATTCTTTCTTAAAGAGCTAACGTAGAATAGTAGAATATCCATTTCTATCAAGCCTAATGTTTTTTTTACTTACAGGTTCTCAAAAACAAACATCATTGAACAAATAAGCCATGTATTCAAATATACTGCGCATTCAAGATTTTAAAAAAATAATGGTTAACCAAAATGCAAACAAAAAGCTCCTACTTCCAGCAATTGCGTCAATGTTCTAGCACTTACCAAACACAAGTTCAAGTTTAATTGCCATACAACCATAAACATGTATACAGCTAAATGATGGTGCTACTGAAGATGGACGACAACTTGCTGGCGGTTCATAGCAAGAAATACAACTAAAAACTTTATTAATAACACCTTTTCTGTGGAACATCATGGTAAACGATCACTGCAAACTAAGAAGAAACAAGCGAAGACGAGGCTGACTCTAGTGTCAGTGCGTGCGGGTGCAATACATAGTCCGAGTGAGGTTGAGGCATAGTCGAGGAGAAGTGGTTAGAGCAAGGTCGAGGCACGTTCAAGATGGAGTCGGAGTAAGCAGAGCACAGAAAAGTTAGAGTGGAGGAATTCTGGATTCCATCCACCTAAATAGATCTAAACTCCAGGCTGACTTGGAAAGGTGAGTACAGGCCAGAAGGTGGTGTCAGGGTCCAGGCCCAGAGCATATTGCTGCGGCAGGGCCCAGGTGCTAGAATGCTGGATGACCCAGGGTTTGGACAATTTAAATGCCAGGCCAGATTATCAGGTAGGCTGTCAGGACTGGATGCAAGGGTTGTGCCTGTTCTTGCTGCTCCATGATGTTTAGTCCACTCTCCTCAGTGCTGAGGATGAGGCTGTGTCCTGCTCTGAGCTTTGTGTCTGTGAGTTTCATGATGAGTGCCCTATTGTGCAATAGAAACATAGAAAACCTCCAGCACAATACAGGCCCTTCGGCCCACAATGCTGTGCCAAACATGTACGTACTTTAGAAATTACCTAGGGTTACCCATAGCCCTCTATTTTTCTAAGCTCCATGTACCTATCCAGGAGACTCTTAAAAGACTCTATCGTATCCGCCTCCACCACTGTCGCCGGCAGCCTATTCCATGCATTCACCACTCCCTGTGTAAAAACTTACCCCTGACATAGAAACATAGAAAATAGGTGCAGGAGTAGGCCATTCAGCCCTTCGAGCCTGCACCACCATTCAGTATGATCATGGCTGATCATCCAACTCAGAACCCTGTACTTGCCTTCTCTCCATACCCCCCGATCCCTTTAGCCACAAGGGCCATATCTAACTCCCTCTTAAATATAGCCAATGAACTGGCCTCAACTGTTTCCTGTGGCAGAGAATTCTACAGATTCACCGCTCTCTCACATCTCCTCTGTACCTACTTCCAAGCACCTTAAACCTGTGCCCTCTCGTGTTAGCCATTTCAGCCCTGGGGAAAAGCCTCTGACTATCCACACGATCAATGCCTGTCATTACCTTGTACACCTCTATCAGGTCACCTCTCATCTTCCGTCGCTCCAAGGAGAAAAGGCCGAGTTCATTCAACCTATTCTCATAAGGCATGCTCCCCAATCCAGGCAACATCCTTGTAAGTCTCCTCTGCACCCTTTCTATAGTTTCCACATCCGTCCAGTAGTGAGGTGACCAGAACAGTACTCCAAGTGAGGTCTGACCAGGGTCCTATATAACTGTAACATTACCTCTCGGCTCTTAAACTCAATCCCACAGTTGATGAAAACCAATGCACCGTATGCCTTCTTACAGAGTCAACCTGCGTAGCAGCTTTGTGTCCTACAGACTCAGACCCCAAGATCCCTCTGATCCTCCACACTGCCAAAAATATTACCATTAATACTATATTCTGCCATTGTATTTGACCTACCAAAATGAACCACCTCACACTTACCGGGGTTGAACTCCATCTGCCACTTCTCAGCCCAGTTTTGCATCCTACTGATGTCCTGCTGTAACCTCTGACAGCCCTCCACACTATCACAACACCCTCAACCTTTGTGTCATCAGCAAATTTACTAACCCATCCCTCCACCTCCTCATCCAGGTCATTTATAAACATCACGAAGGGGTCCCAGAACAGATCCAGGAGGCACACCACTGGTGACTGACCTTCATGCAGAATATGACCCATCTACAACCTTCTGTGAGCAAGCCAATTCTGGATCCACAAAGTAAGGTCCCCTTAATGAAATGAGACCGAGGCTCTGGCCTGTTCCGTCTGCTCCGAACTTTGTGTCTATGGACTAACTTCCATTCTGAATGCTTTTGCTTGCTTTTTTTGTTTGCATGATTTGTTTTCCCTCTCTCTCTCTAGGCATTAAATGTTGACCTTTCTTTAAAATTGGGTTCTTTCTGGTTTTTTCTTTTGTGGCTGCCTGAAAGCAGGCGAATTTCAAGGTTGTATAACTTATACTTAGTTTGATAGTAAACATACTTTGAACTTTGAAACAGCATTCCTCCAGGGCCAAGATGTAAAACACAGTACATATAGTTACGACAGCATCACAGTCAGAAAATATTAGCGCAAGACCAAGTGGCATGGCCTGAAGATTGATGGTGCATGGGATGTTGTCCTGAAGTCACGTTTCTGCAAGACCACAACCACTGCACACATCTTCTACTTTCATCTGCTATAAAACAGATCAAATACAACTTGCTATCCTTCACGGCCCTCTCAGGTAGCATCACCACCTGTGTTAATAGAAGGCGTACTTACAACACCATAAAGTTTATTTCTTTCATGCAACAGATGTGGTCCAATTCACTTCAAATGAGGTTATTATAACAATTGACACTACTTCCTACTAGGGCAAGGGTAATATTAAATTGTCCCCATTCACCCTTCTGCTTTTCAAGATAATCAATAATTGAAATGCTTCTCATCATTTAATGAGGGAGCTGTACTCCATCAGCCAAGGAGATTATGATGGACTGTTACCATTTACCACACATAATACAGATGCATTTTAGACTGTTAGCAGATCAGATTTCCCAAGTGAATCAAAAAACAGTAAGTACTGTATTCCCTAATCAACTATAAAATTTTCAGCTATATGCTCAGATTCTACAAAGAAATCACAATCCAAGTTGATCATATTGCTGATGTAAATTTTGTGAATTCAGTTAAAAGATAGCAGCATCCAGAGACAACAGTCACTGTGCTTAAATACAATTTAAATATCAGAATATTTCAAGTGTGATAAAAGTGGATAATTAAAAAAACCTCGTAGAGCATTTTTAAAATTTCATACTCCAGCATATAACTATGCTATATCAAATAAGTAAATATTGTACTATAAAACACAAATTAAAAAGTGAACAGCAAATCGTAACACTGTCAAATAAGAATGTCCCTTTAGAATAGAGATATGGAGAAATTTCTTAAGCAACAGGGCAGTAGATCTGTGGAATGTATTGCCACAGATGGCTGTGGAGGTAAGTCATTAGGTACATTTAAGACAGAGATTGATAGGTTCTTGATGAATAAGGGTGTCAAAAGTTACAGGGAAAAGGCAGAAAAATGGAGTTCAGAAGGATAATAAATCAGCCATGATGAAATGGCAGAGTAGACTCAATTGGCTGAATGGCCTAATTCTGCTACTATGTCTTATAAGCACAAGAGATTCTACAGACACTGCAAATCTTGAGCAACAAACACAAAATGCTGGAGTAACTCTGCAAGTTACGCAGCATCTATGGAGGGGCTGAGACTAGAAAGGAAGCAGTCAGAATAAGGTGGTGTAGGGGAAAGGAGAAGGAATACAAGTTGGCAGGTGATAAGTGAAACCAGGTGTAGAGGAAGGCAGATTCGTACGGGAGGGGGGAATGAAGTAAGATATGGAAGTGGATAGATGGAAGAGGTTAAGTACTGAAGAAGGAATCCAATAGGAAAGGACAGTGGACCATGGTAGAGAGGAAAGGAGGAGGGAAACCTGAGGGAGCTGATGAGCAGGTAAGAGTAGGATGACAAATAGAATGGGGAATGGAAAGAAGGAGAAATGGGGGAGAAATTACCAGAAGTAAGAAATGTCAATATTCATGCCATCAGGTTGGAGTTACCCAGATGAAATAAGAGGTGCTGATCCTCCAACCTGAGTTTGGCCTCATCATGGCAGTAGAAGCTTTGGACCAAAATGTCAGATTGGGAATAGGGAAGTTGAATTGAAATGGGTAGCTAATAGGTCATCCTGCCTTTTATGCCTGACAGTGGGAAGGTGCTCAACAAATTAGTCTCCCAAACTGCATCGGGTAGCACCAATGTAGAGGAAGCTGCACAGGGTGCATCAGATACAACAGATGATCCAAAGAGACTAGCAGGTGAAATGTCACCTCACCTAGAACTGTTTGCAGTCCTGAATGGTGATGAGGAAAGGGTTGCGCTGCACCTGCACCCACATGTCACACTCACAGAGGGATGAGTGACAAAAGAGTCACGCAAGAGAGTGATCGCTACTGAAAGCAGGGAAGTCGTGCTTAGTGGTAAGATCCCATTTGAGAAGGTGCAAGTGATGGGGTATAGTGTGATGGATACAGAGTTTATAGGATGGCAGACAAGCACAAGAAGAACCTTATCCCCGTTAGGACGGTACGAAAATGGGGTGAGGGCAGAATGCAGGAAATGGAGATCAATGATGGTGGAAGGGAAACACTGTTCTCTGAAAAGGAGAACATCATACATGTTCTAGAAAAGAAAGACTCATCCTGAAAGCAAATGCATCCAAGATGGAGGAACTGAGAAAAGGTAATAGCATTTTAACAAGTGACAGGGTGGCAAGAGGCATGGTCACGATAACTGTGAAAGTCAGTTGCATTTGAATTCCAGGGGGACCAATATCCAGGCAGGGAGGTTTGCTAAGGCTATTGGGAAGAGTTTAAACTGGTGTTGCTGGTGGGGTGGGATCCAAACTGAAGAGACAGAGGAAGAGGCGGTTGGCTCACAAATAGAGAAAGCTTGGAGACAGTGCAAGAGGGAGGATAGGCAGGTGATAGAGAAGGGACGCACTCAGACCGATGGTTTGAGATGTGTCTATTTTAATGCAAGGAGTATTATGAACAAAGGGGATGAGCTTAAAGCTGGATCAGAACTTGGAGCGATGATGTTGTGGCCATTACAGAGACTTGGATGGCTCAGGGGCAGGAATGGTTACTTCGAGTGCCAGGCTTTAGATGTTTCAGAAAGGACAGGGAGAGAGGCAAAAGAGGTTGGGGCATGGCACTGTTGATCAGAGATAGTGTCATGGCTGCAGTAAAGGAGGAAGACATAGAGGGATTGTCTACTGAGTCTCTGTGGGTGGAAGTTAGGAACAGGAAGGGGACAATAACTCTACTGGGCATTTATTTATAGACCACTCAATAGTAACAGGGATATCGAGGAGCAACTAAGGAGACAGATTCTGGAAAGGTATAATAATAACAGGGCTGTCATGGTGGGAGATTTTAATTTCCCAAATATCGATTGGCATGTCCCTAGAGTGAGGGGTTTAGATGGGGTAGAGTTTATTAGGTGTGTTCAGGAAGGTTTCTTGACACAATATGTAAATAAGCCTGCAAAAGGAGAGGCTGTACTTCATCTGGTATTGGAAAATTAACCTGGTCAGGTGTCAGATCTCTCAGTAGGAGAGCATTTTGGGGATGGTGATCACAATTCTACCTCCTTCACCATAGTATTGGAGAGGGATAGGAACAGACAAGTTAGGAAAGCGTTTAATTGGAGTAAAGGGAAATACAAGGCTATCAGGCAGGAACTTGGAAGCATAAATTGGTGTGATGTTCACAGAGAAATGTATGGAAGAAATGTGGCAAATGTTCGGGGGATATTTGCATGGAGTCCTGCATAGGTACGTGCCGATGAGACAGGGAAAGGATGGTAGGGTACAGGAACTGTGGTATACAAAGGCTGCTGTAAATCTAGTCAAGAAGAAAAGAAGAGCTTACGAAAGGTTCAAAAAAACTAGGTAATGATCGAGATCTAGATTATAAGGCTAGCAGTAAGCTTAAGAAAGAAATTAGGAGAGCCAGAAGGGGCCATGAGAAGGCCTTGGCGGACAGGATTAAGGAAAACCCCAAGGCATTTGACAAGTATGTGAAGAGCAAGAGGATAAGACATGAGACAATAGGACCAATCAAGTGTGACAGTGTAAGAGTGTGTATGAAACTGGAAGAGATACCAGAGGTACTTAATCCGTACCTTGCTTCAGTATCACCATGGAAAAGGATCTTAGCAATCGTAGGGATGACTTACAGCAGACTGAAAAGCTTGAGCATGTAGATATTAAGAAAGAGGATGTGCTAGAGCTATCAAGTTGGGTAAGTCACTGGGACCAGACGAGACGTACCCCAGGCTACTGTAGGAGGCAAGGGAGAAGACTGCTGAGCCTCTAGCGATGATCATTGCATCATCAATGGGGACGGGAGAGGTTCCGGAGGATTAGAGGGTTGCGGATGTTGTTCCCTTATTCAACAAAGGGAGTAAAGATAGCCCAGGAAATTATAGACCAGTGAGTCTTACTTCAGTAGTTGGTAAGTTGATGGAGAAGATCCTGAGAAGCAGGATTGAGGCATAATATGATTAGGAATAGTCAACATGATTTTGTCAAAGGCAGGTCGTGCCTTACGAGCCTGATTGAATTTTTTGAGGATGTGACTAAACACATTGATGAAGGTAGAGCAGTAGATATAGTGTACATGGATTTCAGCAAGGCATTTGACAAGGTACCCCATGCAAGGATTATTGAGAAAGTAAGGAGGCATGGGATCCAAGGGGACATTACTTTGTGGATCCAGAATTGGCTTGCCAAAAGAAGGCAAAGAGCGGTTGTAGACGGGTCATATTTGGCACAGAGGTCAGTGACCAGCAGTGTGCCTCAGGGATCTGTTCTGGTACCCCTTCTCTTTGTGATTTTTATAAATGACCTGGATGAAGAAGTGGAGGGATAGGTTAGTAAATTTGCTGATCACACAAAGGTTGAAGGTGTTGTGGGTAGTGTGGAGCGCTGTCGGAGGATACAGTGGGACATTCATAGGATGCAAAAATGGGCTGAGAAGTGGCAGATGGAGTTCAACCCAGATAAATGTGAGGCGGTTCATTTTGGTAGGTCAAATATAATGGCAGAATATAGTATTAATGGCAAGACTCTTGGCAGTGTGGAGGATCAGAGGGATCTTGGGGTCCGAGTCCATAAGACACTCAAAGCTGCTGCACAGGTTGACTCTGTGGTTAAGAAAGCATATGGGCCATTGACCTTCATGAATTGTGGGATTGAATTTAGGAGCCAAGAGGTAATGTTGCAGTTGCATAGGACCCTGGTCGGACCCCACTTGGAGTACTGTGCTCAGTTCTGGTCGCCTCACTATGGGAAGGATGTGGAAACCATAGAAAGGGTGTAGAGGAGATTTACAAGGATGTCGCCTGGATTGGGGAGCATGCCTTTTGAGAACAGGCTGAGTGAACTCAGCCTTTTCTCCTTGGAGTGGCGGAGGATGAGAGGTGACCTGATAGAGGTGTACAAGATGATGAGAGGCATTGATTGTGTGGATAGTCAGAGGCTTTTTCTCAGGGCTGAAATGGCTAACACAAGAGGGCACAGTTTTAAGGTGCTTGGAAGTAGGTACAGAGGAGGTGTCAGGGGTAAGTTTTTTTTTAATGCAGAGAGTGGTGAGTGTGTGGAATGGGCTCCCGGCGATGATGGTGGAGGCGGATACGACAGGGTCTTTTAAGAGACTCCTGGACAGGTTCATCGAGCTCAGAAAAATCGAGGGCTATGGGTAACCCTAGGTAATTTCTAAGGTAAGGACATGTTCAGCACAGCTTTGTGGGCTGAAGGGCCTGTATTGTGCTGTAGGTTTTCTATGTTTCTATGATTGTAAAATATGTCTGTGGATAGTCTGTTTCCAATTGTCTCTGGAGACAGCGAGATCAAGAAAGAAGAGAGGATGGTTAGACATTGGCTCAATAAATTTAAGGGCAGGGAGGAAGTTGATGAAATTGCTGAACAGCATGGGTGCACAAAGCAGCACCATTGCAGTCCTCAATGTAGTGCAGAAAAAGCTGGGAGCATTAGCAGTGTCAGCATGAGATGTGGACTATTCCACATAGCCAACGAAAAGGTATGTGAGTGCGCATGGCTACACCCTGGGTTTGGAGAAAGTGGGAGGAGCCAAAAGAAATATTGTAGAGAGTAAGAACCAGTTCCACCAAATGGAGAAGGGGAACTGGTTGGGTCTGTTGCCTCTTGTGCAATCACTGTTGTGCTCGAATAAGAACCTGCTGCTACATTTACCTTATTGGCCAAATTCCTTCTAGGATTTATGCACATAGCATCACATAGTTAAGATCTGTAGGGTTCAGTTGCATGAAATCATTTGTATAGTTTCATCTACATTACCAAATCTACACAATTGTTAAAGCAGATTTATAATTTACTATAAAGACAAGAAAGTGCATTTGCTGGAATCAGGAGCAAATTCTTAGAGAATTCAGCAGGTCAGGCAGCAACTCTGCAGGGACTGTTGACATTTCTGGAAGTCTATATGGCTTCAACTCAAATCAGAAACTGTCCATTTCCCTCCACGGATGTTTGACCCTCTTGAGTTCCTCCAGTAGATTCCTTTTTTTTTGCTTATAATTTTCCATATCACTTGTACATTTTACTTAAACTTCTTACATAACCAAGTGACCTGTATCAAACATATTTTTATATTTTTTATTGTTGGAAGATAGGATGAATAGATAGAAATCTTATAAAAACTATTAAATTATTATTACAGCCAGCTTTAATTTACTTATATCTGTGAAACTTCACAGACTAAACTGGATTTAAATACTTAGAATTACACCTGTATTATGAGTCAGTGCCTATTTCACACACTGTATTGTACAAAACAAATCTGGTAATCATCTGTAATTGGTTTATTATTGGCATATATACTGAGGTCAAACTAAAGTGTGCGGTGAGATGACTGTTACATTAGTTTTAATTTCCCAAAATTCTGGGAAAACTCCATTAGTTTGGAAAATAGCAATATTTCACTTTTATTCAAAGCAGAGAGACAAAAAGCAGGAAACTACATGCCAGTTAGTAAAATTTTTCTATGACAGATATTAAGAAGCTATTATTAACAATGTAATAATAAGGCACTGAGGGAAAACTATCAAATAAACAGATCAAATCAACATAGTTTAGTGAAAGGGAATTCAGGTTTGAACTGAGGAAGTTTTTGAAAAATTGTGTAGTGAGTAAAAAGGGATGGTAAGATATATAATACTTAGATTTTCAAAATGTATTTGATATTTTGAAGCAGATGTAGATAGATTCTTGATAAGCAATTATGTGAAAGGTAATCACAGACAGACAACAATACAGAGTAGAGGTAAATCAAATCAGCCATATTCTTATTAAATTGTGGAGTTAGTTCAAGGGGCTAAGTAGCTAACTCTACACCCAATTTATATGTACGTACATCTGAAGACAAGTAGCAACACAAGTTTACTCACTGCAGTAGCAGTTGCAATACTTACTACCATGACAGACATACTACTGTTCATAATCCTAATAAACTCATACCAGCAGAACACATTAACCCATTTTCTCACACAAGCCAAGGCAAATTGCAGTATATATTAACTCCAGTTAAAAAATTATAGCAGGTAAGTGTATGCATTAATTACTACATTGATTAAAATTTGTCTGCAGATGTATTGCTGTCACATAATATGCCAAAGGTTGTTGATACACTTTGGAACATATTTCATTAACAGCTTTAACTTACCAGCAAATATGCTACAGATCCAAATTATCTCAGCTTACTCATGATATCAAGTATAAATTACAACATTTTAACCCTTCTTCAAGCTAGCATCCTCCAAGAGAACCACAACCTTGTTGTAGGGTTGGAGGCCTACATGCCTCAATGACCCAGACAGCTATGTTGGCTGAAGTCAGGACCTTGTGCTTTGGCTCTTGGTCACCCATGCCAAACAGGTCAAAGAGTATCAGTCCATCCATCCTCCAGGTTCAGAATTGCTGATCTGCTGGGATTTTCACGCACAACAATCTCTAAAGTTTATAGAGAATGTAGCGAGAAACAATAAATATCCAGTGAGCAGCAGTTCTGTGGGTGAAAACGCCTTGTTAATGAGAGAAGTCAGTGGAAAATGGTTCAAGTGACAGCAAGGAGACAGTAACTCAGATAACCATTCATTACAACATTGTTCTACGGAAGTACAGCTCTGAACGCACAACACGTCAAACCTTGAAGTGGATGGTACCTCCTGTGCCTAATAAAGTGGCCACTGAATGTATAATTCTAGACATAATAAAGTCCATATCTCCTGCATTATTTTGGCATTTGCACCAAGATACATAGATTACCAGACATTTTGCTGCTTCATACCAGACATGTTCAGTACAAGTACTCATTAATCTCTATTAACCCCTGTATTTTCTAAATTCACCCACACCAGTAGTCATTTATTAAAACATATTGATCTAGCTTACTCAAGCCTGAAGACCATGAGACAGTCAATATTACTGTGTACATTTCTAATATTTCAGAGGCCATATTATCCTGATCCACTAATATTTGCACACATTTACTACAGCATCTTTTATCCCAGATCATTTTCCACTGAACATTCAATGGAGTCAAGAGTCATACAGTATGGAAACGGGTCATTGGGCCCAACTTGCCATGCCAATCAAGTTGCGACCTGAGTTAGACTAAGTTGGCTCATATCCCTCTAAACCTTGCATGTTCATATATCCATCTATGTGATCTAATTTTGTGGAAATATATAGGAAAGGCCTTGCTAAAGTCCACCACCCTACCCTCATCAATCCTCTTTGTCATCATCTTCAAAAAAAAAAAATCAAATTTTGGATACACAATTTCCCATGCACAAAGCCATGCTGAGTGCATTAATGCAGTGTTATCCACATTCACGCAAGCTAGACTCCTTTTATAGTGCAAATTACAGTTTGTATTGACCCACCCCACTCAATCCAAAGGATATTTATCAAGACACTTCTTGATTATTTCTTCTTTCAGTATCTAACTGCAGCTAGCATGGGCAGTATTTAGTGGCCATCCCCAATAGGCTTTGAGAAGATGGTATTGAGATAACTACTTAGTAATGGAACTCTGAATGCTATTAAAAAGTAAGTCTCATAATTTAGAGCAATGATGAAAGGATAGGGATATAGTTCAAGTCAAATAGGCAGTAACTTGGAACAGGAGATTCAGATGGCAATTATGCTATGTACTAAAACCTCTCGTCCTTGGCTTTAGGAGTTGTGAATTTGGAATGTGATGTTGAAATAACCAAGGAAATAATAACAGTAATACACTTTGCAAATGGTACATTGTACACCAGTACTGGTGAGAATGGATTTATAGAGTGGGTGATGGCATACCAATCACACTACCTGCTTTATTCTAGGTGGTTTCAAGCTTTGGATGGCATGGAGCTGCAATCAGCCAGACAAGTGGAGAGTTTCCTCATCACACTCTCAAGTTGCAGCCTCTAGATCATGAATTTCTAACCTGGGTTCCATGGACTCCTTGCTTAATGGTGTTGGTCCATGGCATGAAAAAAAAAGCTTGGAAAACTCTGCTCTAGATAGTAGAAGGCTTGATGTATCAGGAAATAAATCTTTCATCACCATGGCTTGCTCTTGCAATCACAGTATTTACTTGTGGATCCAGATGACCCAAAGGATGTTGAAAATGGGTAATTTCTATCATTATGAGCCGATTCATCAAGGATAAATGGATGGATACTCACTGGAGATGGTCTTTGCTTGACTATTATATAGCAGGAATGTCACTTACAAGTCACATTTGAATGCTGTTGCATGCAGGCTTGCATTTCCTCATTTATTGGGGTGTTGCAAATGGTATTGAATATTGTGATAATTGAATCTATAAAAACATTGTGGAGTGTTTTACATTTGATACCACTCAATTACCAAGACTCCTTGATGCAATACATAATCAAATGCTGCCTTGATGTCAAGGGAGATCATCATCTATCTGTCTCTAGAACTGACATTGTTAACCACACTTCCTGTAATTTTGCTGATAGTTGAGAGTTGATGTGGGCAGTAAATAGCTATATTAGATATGACTTGCTTTTCTTGAACGTATCTGGGCAGTTTTCCACCGTATCAAGTTGCATAACTGCATTAGAACGGTCTAGCTACAAGCATGGCCATTCATTACTGTAGCCAGTTGTCATGTCTCATAGCCTCTGTTGTACTTATAACCCTCAGCCATTATGTCACATTGAGAAAACTGAACTGGTTAAAGACAGACACCTCTGGTGGTGGTGGTCTTTAAAGGAAGACAAGATGGACCATCCACCTATTCAGCACATCAGTTTGAGCATCGTTGCATACCCATCAGTCTTTGGGCACAAGGATATATGTATTTTAGGTGCACTGTGGTCCAAAGAAATGTTGTTTAATTTGGTTGCATGTATGTACAGTCAGATGACAACAAACTTGAACTTGTTGCTGAAGTCTCGCCCTTACCTTAGTAGTTCAGTTTTCCATTACCATTCACAACAGGATGTTGCAGGACTGCACAGCTTTTGCTCTGATCCACTGATGTGTGATACACTCCATTCTGTTTAGTATACATGTGTGGCAGCTGCAAGCTTCATTTTAGGCAGGCCTGGTGCTGTTCCTGCTACGGCCTTCTGCACTTCTCACTGAATCATGCTTGATTGTAAAAGGTAGAGTATGGGCTCTACAAAGCCATGAGCATATAGATCTTGATGGCATGTATTTCCATTGAGGTTAATGGTCCACAATGCCATATGGATCCCCAGTTTTGTGCTACCAAATCTGCTCCATACCACTGAAGGGTATTCCTGGTGTAAAGTCAGCACTTTATCTCAATAACCATACAGTGGCTGTGAGTCGACTTCAGCAGTAAAGCAGCCCTGCTTTTTCTTAACTTCTATCAATGCTATTATTATAAATTAATCTACTGCAGGTAAATTGCCAACTATATGAAGCTGATTTGTCCCTGTTGAATTCACCATCTCTATCACAAGCCTATTCTGAGAAGATTATTAGTGATAGCATCTATGAGTATTTTGAAAACTATGGCCTAATTAGGGACAATCAGAATGGCTTTGCGCAAGGCAAGTCATGTCTTACTAACTTTTGAGTATTTTTAAGGAAATGATGACGTTGATTGAAGAAGATGGAAGACGTTGACTATGTGGACTTCAGCTAGGCTTTTGACAAAGTCCTTTGTGGAAGGCTCATCTAGAAGATTAAGATGCATGAGATTTACAGTGAAACAGCCATTTGGATTCAGAATTAGCTTACCCATACACAGCAAGTCATACATATATGACCTAGATGAAAACACAAGTGGGTGGGTTAGTACAAAGATTGGTGGCATTATGGACAGCATAGAAGGCTTGCAAAAGATACAGCAGAATTTTAATCAGTTGCAGATATGGATGGAAAAATAGCAGATGCTGGCCAAATGTGAAGTGTTGCACTTTTGGAGATCAAATGTAAAAGGTGAACAGACTGTTAACAGCCAGATCCTTAACAGTATAGATATGCAGAGGTTCAAGTCCATAGATCCCTAAAGGCAGCTGACGAGGTGGTAAATAATACATTTGACATTCTTGCCTTTATTATTAGAAACCAAGTTCAAAAGTCAGGAAGTTATGTTGCAGCTTTATAAAACTACTTAAGCCACATTTGCAGTATTTCATTCAATTCTGGTCACCCCATATAGAATGTACAGGCATTGGAAAGGTGCAGAAGAGTTTCATCAGAATGTTTCCTGAATCAGAAGACGTGTGATGAGGAGAGGTTGGATAAACTTGGGTTGCTTTTTCTGGAGCAGCAGAAGGAGGTTTAAGAGAAGATATGATAGAAATTCATAAGATTATGAGAAGCAGAGATAGATAACCAGTATCTTATTCCCCAGGGATGAAATGTATCATACCAAAGGACATGCATTTAAGGTAAGAAGTGTTCAGTTCAAAGGAGATTCATGGGGCAAAATTTTACAAAGAATGCTGGGTGCCTGGAATGTGCTGCCAGAAGTGGTGATAGAACCAAATACAATAGAAGCATTCAAAAGGCTCTTTGATAGGCATGTAAATGTGCAAGAAATGGAAAGATTGTGATGGAAGAAGGGATTAGTTTAGTTGGGTTGGGCATTTCATTACTTATTTAACTTGTTCAGTACAACACTGTGGGCTCAAGGCTCTGTTCCAGCACTGTTCTACGGTCTGTCTATGGAACAGCTCAGTAAAGGTGTCATGCTTAGTGAGGAACTTTTAAGCACATTCTGTACCCTTGCTTCTTCAAGCGTTGTCCAATACTTCAATTAGGAAGACTAAAGAAAGCTTCCATCCCCCTGTATATAAAAAAAAAACAACACGGAAGACTTCAGGGCAATCTTTCTTACCTATGTACTATTGCACCAATGCCTGTGGGTTTATCCAATTAGTGGAAGAGGCAAAAATAACACAGATTGTGGAGTTGTCCAGCATGTTTCATGCCAGAATGATTCTATGATGCATCGAAGCCAAGTTGTTGCTTGTTTAGCCTGTAGGAGAGTTCCCCCAATTATACAAGACCCTACACATTTTTTGACAAGTACTTTGCAAAGGTGACTAGAATAGGAGAAAGTTCAGTGTGTCCAAGTTCTTTCTCTAACTACATTAAAAGTATACTTTAACTCACTTTACTTGCACCTACAGACATCCAGTCTATAGTTCGGCATATCAGGCTTCTTCAAACAGGCTAATGGGCAAGTATCATGTATATTACCCAAATTCATTCATATTAGCAGATACTAACTGCTCCACATTAGTGTCATTTAACCAAGTTCTAGACGTTAACAGATACACATATATACTATATATCCATACAATTCCTATCCTACTCCACCCAAACCAGCAGATAATTCTTAGTCTTTGCTATTCTATACCAGACTACCTATTGTATGCATTAATTCAATTCACTAATAAGCAAATATTTGTTTCAGTCTCAATTTTAGACTATTATCCACAAAGTATAGATGCTAAAATATTTTACCGTATTTACTCCAAGAACAAATATTTAGCACAATTTATATTAAACCAGTATTAAACAGATCCACTCAAGCCAACACGCATATTCTAACCTTATTCACATTTATTAGCGCCTGCATTACCATCTATATTGTTGAATTTACCCCTGTTCACCAGCAGGTTTTATGATATGGTCTGTATTGTTCAACAATGCAGCCATTATCCCAGTTGACTGAATAAGAAACAAAGAATAAACGACGTGGTGTGCCATTCCATCCCTTAGATTTGCTTTATCATTCAATATAATCATTGTTGATCATCAATTTAAGTACCCAGTTACCATTTTATCTCCATATCCCTTAATATCTTTAGCATGAAGTATATCTATTTCCTTCTTGAGTATATTAAATGACTTGGTCTCTACTGCCGTCTGTGATAGAGAATTCCATAGATTCAACATCATCTGAATGAAGAAATTTCTCCTGCTCTTGGTTCCTTATCCCATGGACTTGACCCCTGGTTGTGGGCTCCCAGCCATCAGGAACATCCTTCTTGCATCTTATCCATCTAATTCTGTTGCAAGCTTTGATGAGGCCCCTCTAATTCTTCAAAACCTCAATGAATATAGGACTAATCAACCCAATTTATCTTCATACACCCGTCCTTCCATCCCAAGAATCAGTCTGGGAAATCTTTATTACATTTCTATGAGAGTAAGAAAATTCTTTCTCAGATAATCGTCTGCTTATAAGCAGACAAAAAATGTACAAAATCGCCATATAGAATCCTAATGCTCTGTGCAACTGCTATGAGCAGTTGTTGGCCAATGCTTAATTTATCTTTCCAACTACTTGCTGCACCCAAATGCTGTATTTTAGAAACATACAGGAAATTGCAGGTGGCATTGCACCTCTCCTTTTACTAAACCTTAACCCTCCCCTTTTACTTAAACCCTAACCCTTTATCCATTCCAAATATTCTATCTTGCTGCTTTTGGAAAGAAAATAAATACCCTCGCATTGCTTGGTTGCCCGCTCAACCAACTTGTCTAAATCACACTGGAACCTCTTTACATTTTCCTCACAGTTTGCATTCACCCACCTGACGCCTACCACCTCCACCACTCAAAAAGCTTGGAAATGTTAGATTCCTTCACCCTTCACCCAAATTACCGATACAGATTGAAAAAAACCGGGGTTCAAAGACTGATTCCCGCGGCAACCAACTAGTCACTACCTGCCACTGAGGTAAAGACCCCTTCATTCCTACTTTGCATTCTGCCTGTTAAATAAATTCGCAATCAATGGCGATAGTTACCACTAATTCATACACCCCATAGTTTTTTTTTACAATCAGTGTCACCCACCCACCCGTCAAATCGATGCTGCCCATACAATCTACATTAATCCAGTTGACAACCACCTGCACACATTTATTACAGTCTGTACTGCATTACCCCACTCAATTTATAGCAGCAAACATTTGTTGCTTCATCGCCTGCGTTATCACAGTTGACTCAGGCCATCACACACACAGAACACACTGTATATTTTCCTTGTACTTTCCGGGTGAACACAACTGATTCCAGTCCCTTGTGCCAGACCCGGGTTAACCCACACCACAGAATACTGATTACTGGTCGGTACGGGTGAGGGAGGACTTACGCCAGCAGACCGCAGCATAGTTGCTGACCGCGCCTCGCACTCCCATCCGATTCAAACGGCGACTCCGCTGGCGACTCGCAAACATTCGAAAGCAGACAACTGACAGGAAGCTGCCGCCGGCCCCCCGCCGCTCCACGTCCGGTGCCTACCACGCGTGCGCCAACCCTGCGGGCTGCGGGCAGGGCGCGCCCAACGCGCATGCGTCGACAGTTGGCGAGCGGGTCGTGGTGGTTGTTGTTATTTGCTCGGTGCACAACATGTAATTGTGGTGATGACAGCATCATCACTTGAATCAGCATTCATCAGTTTGTCAGATTTCATCTTTACGGAAGCTGAAACAGGTGAATATATCCAACAATATGGACAGATTAATACCCACACTTTGTATATCGCATTGTGTAGGAAGGAGTGGTCTAGAGCATGCGCTGTAATGTTCAATCCTAGCGCTTGTCCAGTAGTAAGTAATTGGGAAGGACTGGTCAAAGTTTCGGCAAGTATCAAGTCCAAATGCATCGTAGATTTTTTTTAAAAAGCGTGATTGATGCTTAACCAATCCCGAGGTTTTAAACAAAAACGTTTTCACGCACACTTTTCACCAGCACAGTACATTGCAAAGGTTATAGCCAAAAATAGTGGGGTCACAAGTTTAACATCAGAAGCATACCACAGCTATTGAACAAATAATAGTTTAATGGATAAATGTGATAATGACAAAGTCACAACTAAAGCTTTCCTAACAATTTTTAGTCCAAAGAGCATTGGTTGCAGAGATCCTGTCCATCAAAATGGCATGTCATCAGAGAATTCAATTCGTCCCAGAAATGGCTGAGAGCACTAAAACTAAAGGGTGATGGTACCAGACCATATCTTGACTGTAATAGAATTATAATGGAATAAAACATTGAAACAACCTTTTGACCCAACTCATCCATGTCAACAAAGATGACCATCTAGACTTGCCCCAGTTACACACTTCTGGCCCATATCCCTTTAAATTTTTCCTATCCATGTAGCTGTCCAAATATATTTTAAATATTATTATGGTACCTGCCGCAACGACATTTTCTCGCAGCTCATTCCATTTATATACCACCCTTTGCATGAAGAAGTTGTTTCTCAGGTTGCTTTTACATCTTTCCCCCCCTCACCTGAAATATTTATCCTCAAGATTTTGATTCCCTTTCCCTGATGAAAAAACTGTTTGTATTCACCTTACCTATTCCCCTTATGATTTTATTCACCTTTATAGTTCACCCCTCAACTCTCCTGCACTCCAGGAAATAAAGTTCTAGCCTGCCTAACTTCTTGTAACTCGGGCCCTTGAGTCCAGGCAATATTCTCCTAACTTTTTTTTTACTCTTTCCAGCTTAGTGACTTCTGTCACGGGGTCAAGAAAACGGTACAGAATACTCAATGGCCTCACCCACACCTCATACAACTGAAACGCAACATCACAACTCCTATACTCAGCAGCCTGACCGATGAAGGCCAGCATGCTAAATGCTTTCTTCACCGCCCTGTCTATCTGTGACACATTGGGAACTATTTGCTTGTAGTGATAGAAACATGCAGCACAATACAGGCCCTTCAGCCCTCAAAGCTGTGCCAAACATGTCACTATCTTAGAACTGCCTAGGCTTTACCCGTAGCCTTCTATTTTTCTAAGCTCCACGTAGCCATCCAGGAGTCTCTAAAAGGACCCCATCGTTTCTGCCTCCACTGCCGCTGCTGGCAGCCCATTCCACGCACTCACCATTCTCTGCATAAAAAACTTACCCCTGACATCTCCTCTGTACCTACTTCCAAGCACCTTAAAACTATGTCCTCTCGTGCTAGCCATTTCAGCCCTGGGAAAAAGCCTCTGACTATCCACACGATCAATGCCTCTCATTATCTTGTACACCTCTATCAGGTCATCTCTCATCCTCCGTCGCTCCAAGGAGAAAAGGCTGAGTTCATTCAACCTATTCTCATAAGGCATGCTCCCCAATCCAGGCAACATTCTTGTAAATCTCCTCTGCACCCTTTCTATGGTTTCCACATCCTTCCTGTAGTGAGGCAACCAGAATTGAGCACAGTACTCCAAGTGGGGTCTGACAAGGATCCTATATAGCTGTAACATTACCTCTCGGCTCTTGAACTCAATCCCACGATTGATGAAGGCTAATGCACCATATGCCTTCTTAACCACAGAGTCAACCTGCGCAGCAGCTTTGAGTGTCCTATGGACCCGAACCCCAAGATCCCTCTGATCCTCCACACTGCGAACAGTCTTACCATTTATACTATATTCTGCCATCATATCTGACCTACCAAAATGAACCACCTCACACTTATCTGGGTTGAACTCCATCTGCCACTTCTCAGCCCAGTTGACATCCTATCAATGTCCCGTTGTAACCTCTGACAGCCCTCCATACTATCCACAACACCCCCAACCATTGTGTCATCAGCAAATTTACTTACCCATCCCTCCACTTCCTCATCCAGGTCATTTATAAACATCACGAAGAGAAGTGGTCCCAGAACAGATCCCTGAGGCACATCACTGGTCACCGGCCTCCATGCAGAATATGACCCGTCTACTCCTAGGTCCCGCTGCCCTATAGGTGAAAGTAGACCACAGGATCGCATCATTAAATACAACCAAGGCACACCCAAGTGAAATACAATATATTGATGCCAAAGTAGACTTACATGTGTAATTAACTAATGCAGATTTTCAGCACCAGTGCTTGGGACCCTAATACCAGCTCAAGGGGAACCTGGTTAACTTAAGGCAAAGCAAATGCACAAGTCTTGTGAAGGCTGCTTCTGTACGAGTAAAGTTTTACACTACAGAACCAGCTTCAGGATATGTCAAATCAACTCTTCTTGGGCTTCCAGCCAGGTATGGATATCTGTTATAACCGACCTTTTGATGATAAACTCTGCCATCTCCATCAGGGATGATGATGAAGATGGCAGAGTTTGTCGTCAATACATCAGTTATAATCAATGCCTGTACCTGGCTGGAAGCCCAAGAACAGTTTATTCTTCATATACGCCAGGAAAGCACTAGATCCTTTTTCAGCTTCAGAATATGCTGATGTCATCCCACCAATGTGAAAAAAGGCAGCATTACCCACTTTCTAATGCCCATCTCCAAACTTTATCACAATTTAAGTCAAATATAGGCAATGAAACCAATTTTCAGAGATCATTTGAATCTTTGACATCTGGACAGCAGTTGATCAGATGTGCAATTATGGAGCACAGATAACACCCAAGTCATTGGACTTCATGAGGAAAGCACTCCAATGGTTGAACTTATATACTGTATATAAGAAAGGTGTCTGTAGTTGGAGGTGAATATACCTAGTGGAGTACTTTACTGCCAGAGTTTCCTGGAACAGTGCCCTAAGCCCAATTATTTATTCATAACCTTTTCATTATCAGATCAGTCGTGAGATTGGGGAGTGATGGCACAATGTTAAATCCCATTTGCAACTCCTCAGGAAAATGAAACATCCAATACTACATGCTGGTGGCGTAGTGGTGCCTGCACTGGAGTTTGAGGTGAGTAGTCCCAGGTCCAACTCGGCCTGCTCCTTGTACGTTTTCCATCCGTGCTGGGTTGAGCATCAAGCTGGCAACTCAGCCTCAGAAAACGGGGAAAAAAATGCTAAAGAAATGGCAAGCTTGCCACCCAATGGGCCACAAGGCGCAGTACGGAACAACAACAATAATATGTACATACATTAAGACCAGGTATTTAGTCACAGCTGATGCATGGCAGCCATGTATCTTACTTAATGTATCTTTCTTAATAAAGGTGGGCATGCTCATTAGAAAAATGACAGAACTTTACCGTTGCATTCTTCACACTTTATATCCTGACCTAAACAAAATGCTGGAGGAGCTCAACAGGCCAAGCAGCATCTATGGCAAAGAGTACAGTCAACGTTTCGGGCTGAGAGCCTTCATCAGGACTGGAGAAATAAAAAACATAAACAAAGTGGCATTGAACAAGATTTACAAGTCAATATATAAGTAACCCCCTGAGTCCATCACTTGATTTGTAAATTCAGACTTTTCTCCATTAAAATATTTGGAAAAGATGACTTGGTTAATGAAAATGAATGGTTCACTAAATGGACCAATTCATGGACTTTAAACGAGTAGGTTGTATGCAGAAGGAAATGCGAAGTTACCTGATTTATTTTTCTTACACGGACTATATGTGGATCTAAGTGAAATTATATTGAAACCAATGTAAAACTAATATAAGATCATCAAGTTAGCTTTAATTCTTGTGTACTGAAGGCTAGGTGTTCTGAACCATGACATACAAGATTTTCAACCTGTGAGTGAAGTCATGTAAACCTCAACTGGAGAACAAGAAGACAGCTTATTCTGGTTAAAGAGTTGGACCTTTAAAGAACAACGTCAGCTACAGAGACACAGAAGATAGGAAGGAATGATCTGGCCAGTCACCACAACCACCTTCAGGTCATTGGATGTACCCATGAGGATGGCCAGCAGTATATGGGGTGAATCTTGGACAGACCTGAAAGGTAATAAGATGGAGACACTTGTCTTCAATGCCCATCTATCTTTGGACCTGCAAGTGGTAAAATAAAGCATTACATCCTTGCTTACTGTATATGTTCTAGTCGACTGGAAATGAATGCTAATATTGCATTTGCCTTCCTTACTACCGACTCGGCCCACAGGTTAATCCTGCACTAGGATTCCCAAGTCCCTTAGCATCTCCGATTTCAGAATTTGCTCCCTATTTAGAAAATAATCTACACCTTCATTCTTTCTATGAATAGTAAATATAGACCACAAAAGTACTATCAATATTTGGCCAGTAAATTACATATCAATAAGAGGCCAAATTATGGATGCAGGATCCATATGTAAACCTTCATGGAGAAAAGTTTGAAGCTATTGACATACACTTCAATGAAGGATATAAGAGAAAGAAATTGAGGAATTGCAGTTTGGTGGTAACCATATTTGTGAAAAAGTCAGAAGAGGGGCATGAATCAAGGAGGACTGGAGGAAATGCGTGAGAAATAACATGAAAAGGGAGACAGCCAGAGAAGCAAGAACTATCAAAGTACATGAGGTGTAAAAAGAAACTGAGCAGAAAATTGGCACGTACTGTAGGTGGCTGTAAAAACAATAGAAAGTACAAAGAACCAGGTCAAGGAAGAAAGGAGCTGCCAAGTAGGCCTCCTGGAGTGCAGTAGTCAATCAGCAGAATGAAAAGGAAATGCAGATGGAAGAAGCAATGGAGCTGGAGGGTCTCAGCAAGACAGGCAAAGAGCAGAGTTCTAGGGCCAATGCAGGGTCAGTGGTATGGTGTAGATCATGGAGGAGAGTATAGGAGAGAAAAGTGGGAGAGGGATAGGATTTAGGGAGATGGATTTGGCACCCATTTTACCTTCAACCAACACACATAAAACCAGAACCAGAAAACCGGGGATGATTTGCGGAGGGCTATTTCAAGGGCGAAGAGACAATTTCGAACAAGGTTGGAGGTGACATCGGATGCACGGCAGCTCTGGCAGGGTCTGCAAGACATTGCTTCCTACAAAGCAAAACCCAATAGCATGAATGGCAGCGATGCTTCACTACCAGATGAACTCAACGCCTTCTATGCAGGCTTTGAAAGGGAGAACACAACTACAGCTGTGAAGATCCCTGCTGCACCTGATGACCCTGTGATCTCGGTCTCAGAGGCCAATGTTAGGCTGCCTTTAAAGAGTGTGAACCCTCGCAAGGCAGAAGGTCCCGATGGGGTACCTAGTAAGGCTCTGAAAACCTGTGCCAACCAACTAGTGGGATTATTCAGAACATTTTCAACCTCTCACTGCTACAGGAAGAAGTTCCCACTTGCTTCAAACAGGCAACAATTATACCAGTGCCTAAGAAAAACAATGTGGGCTGCCTTAACGATTATTGCCCAGTAGCACTCACATCTACAGTGATGAAATGCTTTGAGAGGCTGGTCATGACTAGCCTGAACTGCTGCCTCAGCAAGAACCTGGACCCATTGCATTTTGCCTATCGCCACAATAGGTCAACTGCTGACAACAATCTCAATGGCTCTCCACACGGCTTTAGACCACCTGGACAACACAAACACCCATGTCAGGATGCTGTTCATCATCTATAGCTCAGCATTTAATACCATCATTCCCACAATCCTGATTAAGAAGTTGCAGATCCTGGGCCTCTGTACCTCCCTCTGCAATTAGATCCTCGACTTCCTAATCAGAAGACCACAATCTGGGTGGATTGGTGATAACATATCCTCCTCACTAACGATCAACACTGACGCACTTCAGGGGTGTGTGCTTAGCCCACTGCTCTACTCTCAATATATGCATGACTGTGTGGCTAGGGATAGCTCAAATACCATCTATAAATTTACTGACAATAGAACCATTGTTGGTAGAATCTCAGGTGGTGAAAAGAGGGAATACAGGAGTGAGATATGCCAACTAGTGGAGTGGTGCCGCAGCAACAACCTGGCACTCAACATCAATAAGACAAAAGAGCTGATTGTGGATTTCAGGAAGGGTAAGACGAAGATACACATACCAATCCTCATAGACAGATTGGAAGTGGAGAGAGTGAGCAGCTTCAAGTTCCTGGGTGTCAAGATCTCTGAGGATCTAACCTAGTCCCAACATATCGATGCAGTTATAAAGAAGGCAAAACAGCAGATATACTTTATTAAGAGTTTGAAGAGATTTGACATGTCAACAAATATACTCAAAAACTTCTATAGTTGTACCGTGGAGAGCATTCTGACAGGCTGCATCACTGTCTGATATGGAGGGGGCACTGCACAGGACCAAAAGAAGCTGACGAGAGTTGCAAATCTAGTCAGCTCCACCTTGGGTACTAGCCTACAAAGTACCCAGGACATCTTGAGGGAACGGTGTCTCAGAAAGGCAATGTCCATTGTTAAGGACCTCCAGCACCCAAGGCATGCCCTTTCCTTACTGTTTCCATCAGGTAGGAGGTACAGAAGCCTGAAGGCACACACTCAGTGATTCAGAAACAGCTTCTTCCCCTCTGCCATCTGATTCCTAAACGGACATTGAATCTTTGGACACTACCTCACTTTTTTTTTAACATACAGTATTTCTGTTTTAGTATGTTTTTAAAATCTATTCAATATATGTAATTGATTTACTTGTTTATTATTATTATTTTTATTTTATTCATTTTTTTTCTCTGTTAGGCTATGTATTGCATTGAACTGCTGCTAAGTTAATAAATTTCACGTCACATTGTCGTACTCAATCGGACCCGATGCAAGAGCAATTGTACCACAAAAACACTACACACATAATTCTTTTTCAAACCTTTATTCTTTACTCATAGCATGCTATGGGGGATGTTATAGACTGATCTCCCAAAAGAGCCAGTCCAGAAACTGCCCCCCAAATTACACAATTCTCCACAATTTATAACATTGATCAGGTAGCAGGAAATCTTACAATTACAAGTTTAGACAATATTAGAATCATTTCAATCACATGCTAAGATACAATTAGATGTAAGATAATCATTGGTCAGTTAGTTATAATTATTTTAAGTCAAAGCTAACCGATCAGTTCCTCAGTCAGACCCCTTCCCATTTTCTCCAGAACATTCTAGCCTCTACGCTATACTTCCCATAATTAGCTATATCTTGAGCTGCTTCTGCAAGATCAGATAGTTCCTTATCTGAACCTTTGCCTATCTTTAGAGAACAAAGACTAGTATGTCACCGGTTGCTGGGTAAAGCTTCTTTTTGACTGTCCAAGACAGTAAGCTAAGGTGCCCACAATTGATTATAAGTTAATCATTGTCCTCTGATTTCCCCCTATTTACCTATCCCTTCATTCCATCAACATGTCGGTGATAATAAACCTGAATCTGATTCTGAAAATGTTGGAGGAACTCAGCAGGTCAGGCTGCATCTATGAATAGTACTTCGGGCCAAGACCCTTCGTCAGAACTGGAATGGAAGGGGAAAGAAGCCAAAATAAGAAAATGGGGGGAAGAGAAGGAGTGATAGGTGAAGTAAGGTGAGGAGGCAGGGGGGAATGAAGTGAGAATCTGAGAGGTGATAGGTGGAAGAGGTAGAGGGCTGAAGAAGAAGCAATCTGATAGAAGGAGAGAATAGAACATGGGAGAAGGGAAAGGAGGAGAGGCACCAGAGGGAAGTGATGGGTAGGTGAGGAGAAGAGAAGGGGTAAGAGGGGAGTCAGAATAGGAAATGGAAAAAAGGAGGAAGAGGAGGTAGAAAGTAATGCTCATGCTATTAGATTGGAGGCTACCTAGACAGAGCATGAGGTATTGCTCCTCCAACCCGAGGGTATCCTCATTGTGACCATAGAGGAGCTCATGGACTTGCAAGTGTGGGTGTAGGATGGTATGGTAGGCATTGCTGTTTGCGGTGTAACAGTGGTCAAGTGGTTTGTTCCTGTGGTTCCACAGGTAATATGTTGGTGGTAGATGGTCAGAGACTTCTTCAAGCTGGCCTGATTGAAATTCCCCACAATCATTGGGAAGGCATCGTGGTGCGCTGTTTCATGACTGCTGATTACGCCGCTCAGCCCCTCCAGTACTTGCCTGATGTTGGCTGGGATGGAATGTATACTGCTACCAGGATGATGATGGGAAATGCCATTGGCAGATGAAATAGACAACACCTGACTGCTGAACGTTCCATTGGAGGGAGCAGGACTGAGACAGGACAGATATGTCTGCACCACAGTGAGTTAATCATGAAGCAAAGTAATGACTGACAAAGAGCTCTCGGATCAGCTGGGGAGATGGGCAGAGGAATGTTAAATGGATTTCAAATTAGATAAATGTGATTTATGCGTTTTGGACATTGAAACCAGGATATTATCAATGGGGGAGCACCGAGAAGTGTTCTAGAACTGAGGGACCTGGAGATACAAGGGCATAGTTTGCTAAAAGTGACCATGCAAGTAGACAGGGTAGTCTTAAAGGCATTCAGCATGCTGACCTTTACAGCCAGGGCATAGAGTGTAGGAGTATGAACATTATGTTGCAGTTATACAAATTGTTTGTGAGACCACACTTGGAATATTGTGTATAATTTTGGTTAAATGAAAGTCTTTGTCAAGCTGCAGAAAAATGCAGAAGCGACTGATGAGGATACTGTCTGGACTAGAGGGCCTGGGTTACAAGGAAAGTTTGGCCATGCTGTTTTTTTTTTATTTCTTGGAGCATAGAAGAATAAATGGTGACATCATAAAAGTTCAGAAAATCAGATGTATATGGATGGTCGTCGTCTTTTTCCCGGGGTTAGGGAGTCGAAAACTAGGGGACACAGATACAAGATAAGAGGGGAGAGACTTAAAGGAGACCTGAGTTGTAACTTCTTTACACAGAGAGTAGTGAGTACCTTGACTGAACTGCCAGAGGAAGTAGGTGGGCAGGTACATTTGCACCATTTAAGAGGCACCTGGTTAAGTACATGAAGGAGAAAGGCATGGAGGGTTATGAGCTGAATACGAGCATCTGGGAATAGGAGGGAAGATGCTGTGGTCAGCAAGGACCAGTTGGGCTGAAGGGCTTTTATCCATGCTATATGGCTCTATAATGAACTCAGCAAACTATGGTAAATTCAGGATTGTGGCTTTCACACTGCTGACATCAGAACGGAGATACAGGAGCCGTAGGTTCCACACCACCAAGTTCAGGAACAGGTATTACTCTTCAACCTTCAGATTCCTGAACCAACATGGACAATTTCACTCGCCTCAACTCTGAACTGATTCTACAACCAACAAACTCACTTTCAAGGACTCTACAACTTATGTTTTCGGTATCATTTATTTATTTAAGTATTTATTACAAATGTATCCGTACAGTTTGTCTTCTTTTGCACATCGGATGTTTGTCAGTTTGTGTGTGGTTTTTCTTTGATAATATTGTATTTCTTTATTCTAATGTGAGTGCATGCAAAAATGAATCTCAAATTAGTATATGATGATGTATAGTACTGTGATAATAAATTTACTTTGAAGTTGAACTTTGAACACTACAAAGTTGAGCTAATTTAATGTCACAGAATCCCGTAGAGAACTAAGGGGGAAATCCACTGTGTACTGAAGAAAATACCATGAGGTTAGCTTATCAAACAAAACAAACAAATTGGAATTGGTTTTTAACTATATGTTACTCTTTCTGAAGATTTACAAGGCAATGCATAAATAAGAACTAGTTTTTTGAGAACAGATGTGTAAACTCATAATTCGCTTCCATCAAAAATGTGAATATAAAGTGATATGTCCTGAACTGAAGTAGACTGGTTAATTGAGTGAACTAAGATTAAAAGAAAAATGGGACAAGGATGGTTATGTGCAGGAAAATTGCAGAGTTAACAAATGTATGATTTTCATTTGGAGGTACAACTTATTTGTGAATCTATAATCTATTGAAATTGTATTAAACCAAAAGTAAGGCTGGAAAAAGATAATATTAGTGCCAAGTTATTGTGTACTCAAGATTAGGTGCTCTGAAGACCTTAAAAGGACAAAGTGGGTGCTGAATTCTTGTGTTTTCCTGGGTGGGTCTTCTAGAGACAGCGAATAAGATTTGCAGCCTAGGAGTTAGGTCACGTGGAATTTTATCAGCAGAACAAAGGGGAGGCTGGATAGATAAATGATAATGGCCATTTATTGCCTATCCCTAAATGACCTTGGTATCTTGGCTCACCACCAAGACCTCAAGGTCATTTAGCAATGGGCAATAATTGCTAGACTTGCCAATGATGTCCGTTTCAACTAAGAAATGATAAAATGGTTTACCACTGCGTACACTTGTTTGATAGATTGTGTTCATAATATAACTGATCCCCTAGTGTTCTTCAACGTACTGTCTGTCAAGACTAATTCAATACAGTCTACAAATGACACTACTCTTCCTCAAAGGTACTACTGTTGATCACTACTTCAGTGCAAAATCAGTGGATTCTTTCAAAAGACATAGTAGTGGGGCTAATGCAAAGATTATGTCTGTTGATCAAGAGAATTCCTCAATGTCCTTAGGACAACTCAGGATGAACCCAACACCATCTGGACAATGTTGCGCAAATGCTAAAAACATACAGAAAGTGTAATTTCTTCCATGACAGGTGATACTATTATTAGTATCCTCTGCAGTAACGAAGATGCAGAAGAGTAGGATAACCTTGTGGGACAGTTTTAGAAGATTGCTATGGAAACAGAGGTTCTGTCCTTTTCAAGATAGCGCTTGAGAAACTAAGTGCCATATTTAACAAGAATTCACTCAACAAGGACTTCAAGTGAGAGGGACCAGCTGTAACCAACTTGATGTGTCCCTTGATACAAAAGGAATAACTCATTAGATCAGACAGCTTCTGAGAAGATCAAAACCATAGTATCAATTTAGGCCATTGACCTCCCAGAACCAAGGAAAGGTAATCAATCTAAATCACAAACTCTATGTCTCTCCTCATAAGCATTGCATGATCTTCTATAAGATTTGTGTATTTTCTATTTTTACTTATGTCCCAGGTTTTATTAAAGTAGGTTCATTCAAAGTTGGAGTCACAAAAAAACTTGACAATCTGGATTAGCCTGCAATATGTAATTCTAAAGATAATTTCAGTAACATCTTTTAAGCACAACTTAGATGTTCTCTGTGATAAAAATCCACTTCTGTTATTAACGACCTCTTGGTTCTTCACCTTCACTTGTTAACTCAAAATCAACAGCCAACTTGATCAGTCCACTTTATATGTTAGAATTAATATTGGTCCAGATTTTGTGGTTTTGATAACAGTAAAATTGTGAATCTGTGGGTTCTGTTGTAAGATTGAGGTCAGAGTCATACAGCATAGAAACAAGCTCTTCAGTCCAACTCAACTTTGCTGACCCATATGCCTTTCTAAGTTAGTCCTATTTGCTTGCATTTGGACCATGTACTTGTCCAAATATCTTTGAAACATTGTAAGTGTATCCTTCTCTACAGCTTCTACAGACAGAAAAGACATTAATGAAACTATATGTAATTGACCACAACTCCGCCTTGAGAACTATAATTCTAAGCAAACTTAACCAAATTCTTGGACCTAGGACTCAACACCTCCCTTCAAAATTAGATGGTTGACTTCCTGACCTACAGACCACAATCAGTAATAACAGGAGCAACACCACCACCATTATTAACTAAATATGGTGCTCAACAAGGCAGTATTCTCAACCTCCTACTTTACTTCCTACAAATATGACTGTGAGGCCAGATTCTGCTCTAACTTCATCTACAAATTTACAAATAACACCATCTTAGTGGGATGAAACTGAAATAAAATTGAGGAAGGATATAGCCTAGTGACGACAGCCTTTCCTTTAATGTCAGCAAGTTAAGATGGCGGTCATTGACCTTACAAAAGGACAGCAATGCACACAATCCTCCTTACATCAGCATAGCTGAGATCAAGAGAAATTAACATCACCATTGGCAATCCTATCCAGCTATGTAGACGCCATAGCCACTTCTTCATCAGGAGGCTAGAGAAATTTGGTATATCCCCTTTGATCCTCACCAATCTTTATGGATGCACCCTAGAAAGCATCCTATCCGGACATATCACAGCCTGGTATAGCATCTGCTCTGTGTGTAACAGCAAGAAACTGCACAGAGTTGTGGACACAGCTCAGCACATCATAGAAACTAGACCCCACCCACCCTGGACAATGTTCCTCCTCCCCCTGATATGGAGCAAATGATACAAAAGCCTAAAAGCATGTACCACCAAGCTCAAGACAACTTCTAGCCTGTGATCGCAAGTCTATTGAATGTTCCCCTAGTACAATATGATGGACCCTGCACCTCATACTCTACCTCGTTACCAGCACGTTGTTGTATGTCTGTACTGCATGTTATCTGTAACTGCAAAGCTTTGTTCTGCAATCTGTTGTTATTTTTCCTTGTGTTACGTCAATGCAGTATTGTCATGAAATGATATGTATGGATGGCATGCAAAGCAGATTAAGCAATTTTCTTTGCTGTATCCCAGTACCTGTGACGATAATAAACAAGTTTAACAGTGTCTTGCATTACTAACAAAGGAATAAAGAAAGTTGCAGGTATTTAACCACTTTTCTATAATACTATATGCCTAAAGTGTTTCAGTTTGTTCTTGACTTGAATTATTAATGGACCCCTAAGCTATATTCATCAAGCTAAATCTGAATTTTTTTTTGTTCCCTCAGAAAAAATATTTCAAAATGTAATAGATTTTAAAATAAAAGTTTGTGTTTTATATTTATATTTCAATTTCATATTTAATTTTCTATGAATAAATAATCTTAATTTAACACTCTTTACAATGTTTTAAAATATTAATTGAAAATTATACCTTTCCCATCTGATTGGCTGTGGGGGAATCCTTTAATATGATTAACTGCTTATCAAGTTGATGAGATCTCAGATACTGATGCCTGACAACAATTACATCCGGGAGAGTGAGTTCATCTTGCAGGGATAACATAATATCACTAGGCAGCTTTCTTTAAGTTTAATAGCAAACACTTACAGGAGGTACCTAATAATGTGGCCACTGAGTGTATGTCTGTGGCCCATACATTTCAAGGTTCGACATGTTGGCCATTCAGAGATGCTCTTCTGCACACCACTGTTATAATATGTGGTTATTTGAGTTACTGTCGCCTTCTTGTCAGCTTGAACGAGTCTGTCCATTCTCCGCTGATCTCTCTCATTAACAAGGTGTTTTCGTCCACAGAACTACCACTTACTAGATGTTTTTTTCTATTTCACACCATACTCTGGGGACTTGTGCGTGAAATTCCAGAAGATCAGCAGTTTCTGAGATACTCAAACAACTCCATTTGGCACCAACAATCATTCTATATAACCCCCCACCTTAAATTCCTCCATATACCTGTCTAGTGGTCTCTTAAACTTCATTAGTGTAGCTGCCTCCACCACTGACTCAGGCAGTGTATTCCACGCACCAACCATTCTCTGAGTAAAAAACCTTCCTCTAATATCCCCCTTGAACTTCCCACCCCTTACCTTAAAGCCATGTCCCCTCATATTGAGCAGTGGTGCCCTGGGGAAGAGGTGCTGGCTATCCACTCTATCTATTCCTCTTAATATCTTGTACACCTCTGTCATGTCTCCTTCTTTCCAAGGAGTAAAGCCCTAGCTCCCTTAATCTCTGATCATAATCCATACTCTCTAAACCAGGCAGCATCCTGGTAAATCTCCTCTGTACCCTTTCCAATGCTTCCACATCCTTCCTATAGTGAGGCGACCAGAACTGGACACAATACTCCAATTGTGGCCTAACCAGAGTTTTATAGAGCTGCGTCATTACATTGCGACTCTTAAACTCTATCCCTTGACTTATGAAAGCTAACACCCCATAAGCTTTGTTAACTACCCATCTACCTGTGAGGCAACTTTCAGGGATCTGTGGACATTTACCCCCAGATCCCTCTGCTCCTCCACACTACCAAGTACCCTGCCATTTACTTTGTACCCTGCCTTGGAGTTTGTCCTTCCAAAGTGTACCACCTCACACTTCTCCAGGTTGAACTCTATCTGCTACTTCTCAGCCCACTTCTGCATCCTATCAATGTCTCTCTGCTATCTTCGACAATCCTCTACACTATCTACAACACCACCAACCTTTGTGTCATCTGCAAACTTGCCAACCCACCCTTCTACCCCCACATTCAGGTCGTCAATAAAAATCATGAAAAGTAGAGGTCCCAGAACAGATCCTTGTGGGACACCACTAGTCACAACCCTCCAATCTGAATGTACTTCCTCCACCACAACCCTCTGCCTTCCGCAGGCAAGCCAATTCTGAATCCACCTGGTCAAACTTCCCTGGATCCCATGCCTTCTGACTTTCTGAATAAGCCTACCATGTGGAACCTTGTCAAATGCCTTACTAAAATCCATGTAGATCACATCCACTGCACTACCCTCATCTATAAGCCTGGTCACCTCCTCAAAGAAATCTATCAGGCTTGTTAGACACGATCTTATGTGGTATCATTTGTGTTCTCTTATTGACTTGAAGTGGTTACAGTCAGCAGTATATTCTGAAGTGCATTAGTTGTAGTAGACAGATTCAGTACCTATTTACACACAATGATGCTGTCAGCTGTTTGCAGTTAATGTGTGAATTTAGAAGCACATTCATAAAAAAAATGGTTTATGTACTACACTATACAATGTGACTGTGAATGAGCCGCATAGACACTCACTTTTAAACCATTTTTCTCATTTATGCCTGTGAGCTCCATAATCACTACTAATAACGTTTTAACTTAAGAAAAATTTTCCTTCCCTGCTATCCCTAATGAGCAGTGCAGCAACACACAAGGCAGGTGCCAGCGCAAACAACCATACAGTTTTTCCCAGGGGTAAGGAGGACCAATAGGAAGAACCGACAATTTTCCAGAAAGGCATCCCAAAGGTCTAACATGGTATTAATAGAATGGAACAGGGGTAAAAGCTTCCACTGAGCCAAGGATCAGCTTTGCTTCAGTGAATGGCTTTTTCTCAGAATGTTGTAAGATCAAGTCCTCCTCTAGAGACTTGAAACAGAACCTGCAGATAGCAAACTAATGCTCCAGTGTAGCACCAACGAGAACAAAACTTTGAGTGCTGCCAGATGAAACCAAGTTTCAGATCACTATCTTATGTAGATAAAGAAGATTCCATGATACCATTTGATAAAGAATGCGAGAGTTCCATGAAAATTACCACAAAAAAATAGATACACATTCCTCAGTATTGTCCTGAATAGATTGAAAAGAAAAAAAAAATACTCAAGACACGAGAGACTGGGGATGCTGAGATCTGGATCAAGAAAACAAACTGCTGGAGGAACTTTCAGGACCAATGCAGAGTCTCTAAAAAATGTCAGTTATTCTTTTGCTTCTACAAATGCTGCCTGACCACTGAGCACTTCCCGAAGTAAGTTTTGTTGAAAAGAAAAGCTGTTCCTGAAATATTTGTCAGAGGCCAGGAAGCTTGTTGCGAAATGTGGCTGCATGTAAATTAGCTGTTGAAGCATTGAGGTCAGTTTCAAAGTTTTTCATTGACTGTAGCACATGAAATATATAAAAGCAATGCAACTGGCTTTCCTTCTTGTGTAGTCCTGGAGGCATTTTAAAAAATTCTGACAGTGCTGAAGGCCACTTGGTAACTATCTGTTTACCTGTATTCTCATGAGTGTTGGGTAATCACCTCCTGAAATCCCAGAGTTTGAGTTTATACAATTTTGCACTTGTGCTTATCTGGGACAAAGAAAGCTTTATCAATTAATCTCATCCTGATTGATAAATTACAGAACCTGGCCTCTGTACCTCCCTCTGCAATTGGATCCTTGACTTCCTAACTGGAAGACCACAATCTGTGTGAATTGGTGATAATATCTCCTCCTCACTGACGATCAACACCCTCAGGGGTGTGTGCTTAGTCCACTGCCCAACTCTGTCTATACCCATGACTGTGTGGCTAGACGTAGCTGAAATACCATCTATAAATTTGCTGACGATACAACCATTGTTGGTAGAATCTCAAATGGAGACAAGAGGGCGTACAGGAGTGAGATATGCCAACTAGTGGAGTAGTGTTGCAGCAACAACCTTGTACTCAATGTCAGTAAGACAAAAGAGCTGATTGTGGACTTCAGGAGGTGTAAGATGAAAAAACACATACCAATCCCTACAGAGGGATCAGAGGGAGAGAGTGAGCAGTTTCAAGTTCCTGGGTGTCAAGATCTCTGAGTACCTAACCTGGTCTCAACATATCAATGCAGCTATAAAGAAGGCAAGACAGTGATTGTACCTCATTAGAGTTTGAAGAGATTTGGTATGTAAAGAAATACATTAAAAAACTCTATAGTTGGACCGTGGAGAGCATTCTGACAGGCTGCATCACTGTCTGGTATGGGGGGGTGGTGGGGGCTACTGCACAAGACCGAAAGAAGCTGCAGTGGGTCATAAATTTAGTCAGCACCATCAAGTACTAGCTACAAAGTACCAGGATGTCTTCAAGGAGCGGTGTCTCAGAAAGGCAGCATTGATTATTAAGGACCTCCAGCATCCAGGGCATGCCCTTTTCTCATTGTTACCATCAGGTAGGAGGTACAGAAGCCTGAAGGCACACACTGAGTGATTCAGGAACAGCTTCTTCCCCTCTGCAATCTGATACCTAAATGGATATTGAATCCATGAACACTACTCAATTTTAAAATATATATTATTCCTGTTTTTGGTCGATTTTTAATCTCCAGTATACATATACTGTAATTTATTATTTATTTATTCCTTCTATATTATTTATTGCATTGAGCTGCTGCTGTTAACTAATTTCACGACACATGCTGGTGATAATAAACCTGATTCTGATTCTATTGGATTAGTTGATAAAGCAAGAAAAAAGTAATACATCTTTCCCCCCCGAGTCATCAAAACTCCAAAACTCATACTCTGCAGGAGCAGTATTCCACACAAATGGATTGTGGCACCTATGCTGCTGAACAAAAGCCTATTACTTTTCCAACTATAGAATCTTCCATCCATCTGTGTTGAGCATCTGCACTGGATAATGAACATGGATGTCCCTGTACCAGGTCGCATTGCTGAGTTCATGATTTTGCATATTTCTCCAATTGATTTGGCTCACCTCTTGAGTCCAGATTCCTTGCTATATGGGGTGGGGGGGAACGTCGACTCAGACCATGAGAGGCCTGCGTCGGGCATTTTCATGCCTTACAAGGCGCAGATTGGAAGTCTGTGTCGGGCACCACTCCTTGCACAGACTAGAGCAATGTGTGATTAAGTGCCTTGCTCAAGGGCACAAACATGCAGCCACAGCTGAGGCTCAAACTAGCGACCTTGAGATAACTAGACGAACGCCTTAACCACTTGGCCACGTGCTCAACACTATATAACTGTCTCCTAACTGGCCTCTGGAATGGCCCATCAAGACAATCAGTTCAAAGTTTATGGGGGATGACTATTAAATGCTCAATGCTACTGAACTATCTTGTGAAAAATTGAAATTTAAGAAAAGAGAAAATTTGTTAAAAACAGCTTGTGACAGTTTAAGGCAATGAAATTGAGAGACTGTTATTTCACAAAGGCCCCTCAAGGAAAGAAACTGTTACAATCAATATTTGGTTTATATCCCTTAATTTGCACAATGTATTTGCAATGTATTCACAACAACTTCACCTTGTATGTCACATCTTTGTTTCAGAAGACCTTTGGAACCTCCTGAGCATTGCATTTTTGCACTATGTAAGTAGAATTTTTCCTGTCCTTTGCCCAGCCAGGTGAGCAACGGGGCCCTGTCAGTTTATGTCACTGATGAAGCAGCAGTATAGTATGGATATATTGGCTGAAAAAAAAGACTTTTGTTTATACTTTTACACCCTAGACCAACATTAACTACTTTCTTGAGGTGTTGTCACATCATAATGTAGAAAAACAGTAACCCGTTGCACAAAGAAAACTCCAACAAACAGCAATGTAATATGTCAGGTCATGCACCTCAAAGGAAAGAAAAATTACCTAACTTTTCATTCAACAATCAGAAAGCTACACGGAAGTTCAAAGGCCAGGTCTGTGATTCAGAGGCTATGCCATAGGAAATGGCAAGGCAGGCACATAAATATTCACAAAAGAAAGAGACAACCTTGTATCTTTGCCAAAATTAAAGAGATGTTAGTCCCAGTTAAAATATAGTAATCATTAAAGCAGAAGATAGCACCACCTTGACTGACAAGCAAAAATAATTTGATCAGTACTCTAATTAAAGAATAGTTGTGAAAGACAGAGACTAACAGGTATGAAAGAAAATGGAACTGATGGTTCCTTCTGACATGTATTAGTAATTGGAAGGGAGATCAGAGAATAAATAAAGGGAAAATTTCTGGCCATTGTGATGTTCCCCAGAGAACTATACTATAACTTTAGTTGTTCAACAAATGGATCATAGACATCTTTGAGACTAGATATCTATATTTGAGACTAGGAGTCCAGACAAAGGACCTCAACCCCAAAAATCGACTGGTCGTTTGCACCACAGATGCCTGCTTGACCAGATCCTTTGTGTGGCTATATATAGTACCTTGCCAGCCCACATCTATATATGAATTAAAGAGCACAAATTCAGCTAGTTAGAAAGGGTTTCAAAGACCTCCCTTTCAAAATTGAAGTTTTTTTCTTGAGTAGTTTTCAATACTTGGATCAAAGTATGTGCAAGGGATTGAAAGTGACATGTACAGATCTACTCAGGTGCAAAGAACTGCCTTATTTAAAAATAAATCAGTCATAGAAATTGAGTGAATTCATAAAGTTGAAGCCTTTCACATTGATCAAATAAAGCACATTAATATCAGCTGGGATTCAGTGGTAACATTACAGCTTTGAGGTCAGTAGGTTCTGAGTACAGTAATCTAAGCTGACACTCCATGCAGTACTGAAACCACACAGAAGTGCTTTTAGTGAATGCATTAAACCAAGGCCTTTTCTGCCTCCTCAGTGTTTCTGCAGAGGAGCCTAAGGTGCCATCTTAAAGAAGAGCAGGAATGTTATGCCTGGTGTCATGAACAATATTTTTATGAAATCCGATTACCTGGTCATCATTAAAACCATTTGTGGCTTTGTACAGTATGATTTGCATGCTTCTTAGAATTTAAAACTGCTTCACTAACTAAAATGACTCTATCATTGAAAATGTCTTTTTAAATCCTTTCTCAACCTTTAATCCTAAAGTATTAGAAAGATTGCATTGTTCATTACAAGAAAAATTTGGATCACCCTTGAGAACATAATAAATAGGAACAGGAGTAGGCCATTCCATCCTAACTTCTTGGCATCCATCAGAACCTTCTACATTCATGCTATTTTTCTGAACTATTTCTATTTTCAATGATTCCCTTGATATGCAGAAAATATTTGTCTTTGTTTTGAACAAATGCAATGATTGAGTCTCCTCGGCCTTCTGCGGAAGAGAATTCCAAAGATTCGTTATGCTCTTTTTGAAGAAATTCTCCTCATCTTCTGATCATTTAGAAAGATTTCTCCTCATCTTGTTCAAGGTAGCCTACCTCCTTTAATGAAACTGTAAAATTATGTTCTAGACTATCTTATTTTATTGAGATACAACGCAAGACCTTCTGGCCCTTTGAGCTGTGCCGCCCAGCAACCCCTGAATTAACCCTAACCTAATCACAGGACAACTTACAATGACTAATTAACCTACCAACCAGTAAGCCTTTGGACTGTGGGAGGAAACCAGAGCACCCTGAGGAAACTCATGCAGTCACGGGGAGAATGTAAAAGCTCCTTACAGACAGCCGTGGGAATGTGCAAACTCCTTGCAGACTGTTCTGCCAAAGGGAATGGCTGTTGAGCCCTGTAAGAATTCCATAAGATTAAGAAATTCACTTATTCTTATAAACTCTGGAGAATACAAGATTAATCTAAGCATACTGTCTTCATAAGGCGATGTTAGTATCCCTGGAAATGACCTGGTGAGTCTTTGCAAGTATATCCTTAGGCCTACAGCTATTTCTGTCAATTTTTATAAAACTCTTCCTTGGATTTACTGCTGTCTGTAAATTGTCCTGTCAGCCTGCTGAGGTTTGGTACTTTAAAGGAATATATTTTATCTGCAAATCTTCTTTAAATGTTACATACCTCTTGTCTACCATAATACCTTCCTAAGTATTTTAAAATCAACAACAGCCAATGTTCCCTTCATATGTGCTAGTTTCCTTTGTTAGATTTAAGATCGGAGTTTTAGATTGAAAAAAAAATTACTTTCAGACTCATTGTGATGTTCTGTAGCATTATGGTCACTCCTCCCTAAATACCCCCTTTGTGACAAGATTTGTCAACTAAAAATTGCTTTGGCTGGTTCCTCAACATCATAATCAAGGATACTATCTCAGGTATATGATGTGAATTCATCCTCTACATTATACATGCTATTTTGACTTATCCTGTATTTACTGGAAGTAAAGTCACTTCATTACATCATGCCTATCTCATACATATCCATTTTCCTCATTTATGCTGCTGTCCTTTGCAGGTTTTTAGCTCAACTCAAACAGACTCCATTTTAACATCACGATCCAATAAGCCAAGATCATTTCACGTCACCATACTGATTTCATCCCTTATTTACAGCATCACCATTCTTCCCCTTTTCCCTTCCTAAATGCTGATTGTCTTGGGATATTGAACTTCCAGCGGAGTTCTGAACTGCTCTCAGTCCTCGGCCTTCTGCTATTTATGGCAACTTTTTCTGTTGCTGCAACACTAAATTATACACTTATCCTTTTACTACATCAATGTACTTATGTATGGCCTGATGTGCCAAAACGCTTTTCCACTGTATCTCAGTACCTCCAACAATAATAAATCAATTCCAGTTGAGACATAATGCCAATTAGGTCATGCCCATTAATGTCTATTTGTGCTATTAATTCACCCGCCTTGTTCCAAGTGTTTAGATGGAGCTCCTTTAATGTTAACAATTTTCTGTATTATGATCGCATTCACTCCTGGTCTTTGTTTAGGCACAGAGTCATACAACACTACAGCATAGAAACAAGCCCTTCAGCCCATCTAGTCTGTACCAAACTATTGTTCTGCCTAGTCCCATCAATCTACACCTGGACCATAGTCCTCCATACCCCTCTCACCCAAATACCTCTTAAATGTTGAAACCGAACCCACATCTAGTACTTCAGATGGCAGTTTGTTCCACATTCTCACCACCTTTCGAATGAAGAAGTTCCAGTTAAACCTTTCACCTTAACCCATGACCTCTAGTTCTAGTCTCATCCAACCATAATGGAAAAAGCCTGCTTGCATTTACCCTATCTATACCCTCCATAATTTTGTATACCTCTATTAAGTATCAAGTCTCCCCTCATTCTCTGATGCTCCGGGAAATAAAGTCCTAACCTATTCAACTTTTTCCTATAACTCAGGTTCTCAAGTCCTGGCAGCATCATTGTTTCTATTATTTGTTCTTCCTTCCTGAATTGACTTTGAAATTCCCATCCTATTGCCAAGTTAGTTTAAACCCTCAAAGCCCTGGAGGATAATGGTTCTAATAGTGTTCAGGTGTAATCTTCCTTGTTTGTTCAACTCTCACCTGCACCAGAAATCCAAAGACTGTCTTATTCCACACATAGATTTACTTGCCCTGTATTGTTGATATCTGTACTGATAAGCACATAGCATTTGGAGTGATCCTGACATTACTACTTTTGAAGTCCTGCTTTTTAATTTTCTACCAGCTTCAC